>NC_090767.1:37846278-37881278 GCF_036898095.1 Palaemon carinicauda
TAGAGATTACTATCTTCTCTCTTCCTGGAAATGAACAGCCTACGGCAGTAGACAACTAACTGCCTTATTTGTATTTTCATGCTTTTTATTTTGATGGTGATGAGAAAAAAAAAAGTTTATTACAAAGTACAGGATTTTATGTTTATCCCTTATTGGTTTCGTCAGTTGATGATATATATATATATATATATATATATATATATATATATATATATATATATATATGTATATATACATATATATATACATATATATATATATATATATATATATATATATATATATATATATATATGTATATATATATGTATATATATATATATATATACATATATATATATACATACATATATATATATATATATATATATATATATATATATATATATATAGTATATAGCATATAAATATATATTAATAAACCAAATCTCTGACCTTGTTTATGCATTCATTCTTACTATATTCTTCAGAGTGATGTGAAAATTTTCATCAAGTTATTGTATATATTTTACTGTAATTTATATCAACCAACTCATTTAATGATGTTATTTAAGAAATGTACATGGATTTTGTGGAAAAAAAAAGTCCAGTATAATATGAACATATAATTATTAATCAGTCCTGACAAGAACAAACTATTTAGAGTTTGATACAAAATAAAATATACATATGATTGAAAATAATCTTGATAAAATCATTTGACCAATTTATCAAATAAGATATAGAAATGAATAGATTGATACTCTTATAAATATCAAATAATCATGGCATTTTATATAATTATGATATTATTTTTTACAAGGAATCTAAAATATTTTTGACATCATATTTCAGTTTTCTGTTTTAACATTAAATAAAAGTGTTCTGTATGAGAAATCGTTCCAATAAAATATACAAATATGCAATTTAAATACAAGAATTACAAAAAAAATCATGAAAAATAAATTAACAATTTACAATACAAGATTTAGACAACAAAAAAAATCATCTTGTTAGAAAAGTGAAGAATTGAAACATATTTATTTGGAATGCTTTTTTTTTTCTGAAAAAAAAAAATCTAATATTTAACTTTATAATCAACGTTTGTGTGATATAACATAAAACAATTTTTTGGATGCAACGCTGGGTTACCAGGACAAGTAAGACAGCAATACGCAGCTTTCTTACGACCACCGGGCCCGTAACGATCGCTGCAAACAGCACAATCTCTTAGAAGATTATCTGGTATACAGTTCATTATATGGCATTTATCATTCCTTAGTCTTTCTGGTACTTCATGTCTGTTGACAAGAGATCTTTTTCCTCCCAATTTTACTCTGAAATCACCAACAAGTTGTTCACATAGCTCTTTTCTATAATTACGATGGTTTAGTGTTTTCTCTTTTTGGGTGTCCATATGTATTTTGTACAGGAGAAAACTGTTGACAATAGATATTTCAAAAACAAAAAAATATAGCTTTCTCCACCATTTTATGGACTTCTGTATAAAGGCATAAGAAGAACAGTAGTGATCAGCCCTATCAATACCACCCATATTTGCAGTATATTCGCTGATTACTTTTGGCTTTGTTATTTCTTCCAGCACATTTCTTTTTGCAAAACGACTGACAGTTTTAGTTGATGATGAATGGAACGTTGTAAGCATCGTCACATATCGTTTATCACGCCAACTAAGAACGTGATAGTGGTTACTATTGCAAAATGACACGTGTTTACCAGGTGAGAGTTTTATCTTGCCTTTTTTTATATTATTTGGAAGTCCTGCCCGATTTGTTTGAATAGTCCCGGTCAGATGAATTTTTCGCAGCAATAGCTCTTTAGCTAACTGAAGATTGGTATATAGTCTATCAGTAAACACGTGGTATCCACTGGATTTCGTTGATTTTGTAACCATATCAACTAATTCCAGTATGATTCTAGTATTGAATTTATGGTTAGCATTGCCAAGAATGTCTGTCGTTGCTTTGCCATAATACGGTATTAGCGCTAAAACATATCCAGTCATTGAGCAGGCTATATCGTACACTTTTAGACCCCATTTTGTAGGTTTCATTGGATTATACATTTTGAATCCAATGCGACCTTTGAATGGGACAGTGGACTCATCGGCGGACAAATTAGCTCCTGGGTGATAATACTGAAGAAATCGAGGCATTACGTAATCTATCACTTGACGAACCTTTGCTCGCCGACCTTCAAAAATGTCATTAGATTCACTCGGAGGAGACACATGTAAGGCCCAGAAAATTTGTAAGAATCGTTTTCTGCTAAACACAGATTTTGTGAATTCCCTGGAATCAACTTTTCTGGCACTAAAAATATCACTGATAGAGATCTTCCGAAGCAACCCAATTTGAATGAGCAATCCATGAAAGGCCATTACTTCTTTTGCTGTTACGTCCTTCCAGTCTTGCCAAACAGAATATTGCTGAAGAGGACGTTTTACGTTGATTTTTTGCCTTGCATAATTATTTGTTTCATCGGCAATCAATTGAAATAACTCCAAGGAAAAAAATAAATGGAAAAAATCTAGCGGGGTACGCATCCCAGCTCTAGGGGGAAAAAACTGCTGTTTCCCCGTATGAGAATATTCTTTTAGTTTATGCACGTCTTCATTATATTCTTCCCATTCATTTTCTTCATCGTCACTGTCACTACCTTCATCATCGTTCACTTCTAGCAATTCTCGTGGAGGGTCGTAGAGCCTCTCGTCAAAGTCACTGCCAGCGTGCTCAGAATCGGAATCGGATGAAGCATTATTTTCCATGTCCATGTAAACCCCGTTATAACTAACATCACAATTTTCCTCATTGTCGTCGATGCCTACAAAATCATCTTCAGAAGAACACATATCAAGACATTCTAAAATATCCGACGTAGTTCGCAAAAACTTTTTTGAGGAAGCCATTATATAGGATAAGTGTTTGAAAAGCGATGATCTCGGAAATTATCTGGTGAGACGGGAGTCGATCACAATCGGTACTTGCTGCTGAACGAAGCCAAACGCACTGAGAAATGGATATCGTGAGTGTCTGCCTTTATTTATTAATCTAACTCGTCTTTGGGGGAAAAGGGGGGAGAGGATTAATTAAGAAAACGAGGAATATTAATCTTTAAGAACTACAGAAAACGAAGCAACGGTTAAAACAGCGAATAACTTTAATTAATAGAAGCAGTTTATGAATAAATAAGATCTTTTCGGTGGGCTACCAGAGGTAGCCCAAGTACTAGGACGACGTATTTTGCTTGGGCTACCACAGGTAGCCCATGGAGTGGAAAGGGTTAAATGTCCCAGATACTGTCTCAACAGAGTTTTTGCATTCATTTTATTCATCTGGAAGCGATTTAAATGACTCAGATGCTTTCTCAATACAGGTTTAGCATTCATTTTATTCATCTGGAAGCGATTTAAATGTCCCAGATGCTGTCTCAATAGAGTTTTTGCATTCATTTTATTTATCTGGAAGGGATTTAAATGTCCCAAATGCTGTCTCAATAGAGTTTTTGCATTCATTTTATTCATCTGGAAGCGATTTAAATGTCCCAGATGCTGTCTCAATAAAATTTTGCATTCATTTTATTCATCTGGAAGGGATTGAAATGTCCCAGATGCTGTCTCAACAGAGTTTTTGCATTCATTTTATTAATATGAAAGGGATTTAAATGTCCCATTTGCTGTCTCAATAAAGTTTTTGCATTCATTTTATTCATCTGGAAGCGATTTAAATGTCCCAGATGCTGTCTCAACAGAGTTTTTGCATTCATTTTATTAATCTGGAAGCATTTTAAATGTCCCAGATGTTGTCTCAATAGAGCTTTTGCAGTCTTTTTATTCAACTGGAAGCGATTTAAATGTCCCAGATGCTGTCTCAACACAGTTTTTGCATTCATTTTATTCATCTGAAAGGAATTTAAATGTCCCAGTTGCTGTCTCAATAGAGTTTTTGCATTCATTTTATTCATCTGGAAGCGATTTAAATGTCCCAGATGCTGTCTCAACAGAGTTTTTGCATTCATTTTAATCATCTGGAAGCAATTTAAATGTCCCAGATGCTGTCTCAACAGAGTTTTTGCATTCATTTTATTCATCTGGAAGCGATTTAAATGTCCCAGATGCTGTCTCAAAAGAGTTTTTGCATTCATTTTATTCATCTGGAAGCGATTTAAATGTCTCAGATGCTGTCTCAACAGACTTTTTGTATTCATTTTATTCAACTGGAAGCGATTTAAATGTCCCAGATGCTGTCTCAAGAGAGTTTTTGCTTTCATTTTATTCATCTGGAAGCGATTTAAATGTCCCAGATGCTGTCTCAACAGAGTTTTTGCATTCATTTTATTCATCTGGAATGGATTTAAATGTCCAAATGTTGTCTCAATAGAGTTTTTGCATTCATTTTATTCATCTGGAAGCGATTTAAATGTCCCAGATGTTGTCTCAATAGAGTTTTTGCATTCTTTTTATTCAACTGGAAGCAATTTAAATGTCCCAGATGCTGTCTCAACGCAGTTTTTGCATTCATTTTATTCATCTGAAAGGAATTTAGAAGTCCCAGTTGCAGTCTCAATAGAGTTTTTGCATTCATTTTATTCATCTGGAAGGGATTTAAATGTCCCAGATGCTGTCTCAACAGAGTTTTTGCATTCATTTTATTCATCTGGAAGCGATTTAAATGTCTCAGATGCTGTCTCAACAGAGTTTTTGCATTCATTTTATTCATTTGGAAGCGATTTAAATGTCCCAAATGCTGTCTCAACAGAGTTTTTGCATTCATTTTATTCATCTGGAAGGGATTTAAATGTCCCAAATGCTGTCTCAAGAGAGTTTTTGCATTAATTTCATTCATCTGGAAGGGATTTAAATGTCCCAGATGCTGTCTCAACAGAGTTTTTGCATTAATTTTATTCATCTAGAAGCGATTTAAATGTCCCGGATGCTGTCTCAAGAGAGTTTTTGCAGTCATTTTATTCTTCTGGAAGGGATTTAAATGTCCCAGATGCTGTCTCAACAGAGTTTTTGCAATCATTTTATTCAACTGGAAGCAATTTAAATGTATCAAATGCAGTCTCAACAAAGTTTTTGCATTCATTTTATTCATCTGGAAGCGATTTAAATGTCTCAGATGCTGTCTTAACAGAGTTTTTGTATTCATTTTATTCAACTGGAAGCGATTCAAATATCTCAGATGATTTCTCAATAGAGTTTTTGCATTCATTTTATTCATCTGGAAGCGATTTAAATGTCCCAGATGCTGTCTCAACAGAGTTTCTGCAATCATTTTATTCATCTGGAAGCAATTTAAATGTCCCAGATGCTGTCTCAACAGAGTTTCTGCAATCATTTTATTCATCTGGAAGCAATTTAAATGTCCCAGATGCTGTCTCAACAGAGTTTCTGCAATCATTTTATTCATCTGGAAGCGATTTAAATGTCTCCGATGCTGTCTCAACAGACTTTTTGTATTCATTTTATTCAACTGGAAGCGATTTAAATGTCCCAGATGCTGTCTCAAGAGAATTTTTGCTTTCATTTTCTTCATCTGGAAGCGATTTAAATGTCCCAGATGCTGTCTCAACAGAGTTTTTGCATTCATTTTATTCATCTGGATTTGATTTAAATGTCCCAGATGTTGTCTCAATAGAGTTTTTGCATTCATTTTATTCATCTGGAAGCGATTTAAATGTCCCAGATGTTGTCTCAATAGAGTTTTTGCATTCTTTTTATTCAACTGGAAGCGATTTAAATGTCCCAGATGCTGTGTCAACACAGTTTTTGCATTCATTTTATTCATCTGAAAGGAATTTAAATGTCCCAGTTGCTGTCTCAATAGAGTTTTTGCATTCATTTTATTCATCTGGAAGGGATTTAAATGTCCCAGATGCTGTCTCAATAGAGTTTTTGCATTCATTTTATTCATCTGGAAGCGATTTAAATGTCTCAGATGCTGTCTCAACAGAGTTTTTGCATTCATTTTATTCATTTGGAAGCGATTTAAATGTCCCAAATGCTGTCTCAACAGAGTTTTTGCATTCATTTTATTCATCTGGAAGTGATTTAAATGTCCCAGATGCTGTCTCAAGAGAGTTTTTGCATTCATTTTATTCATCTGGAAGGGATTTAAATGTCCCAGATGCTGTCTCAACAGAGTTTTTGCATTAATTTTATTCATCTAGAAGCGATTTAAATGGCCCGGATGCTGTCTCAAGAGAGTTTTTGCAGTCATTTTATTCTTCTGGAAGGGATTTAAATGTCCCAGATGCTGTCTCAACAGAGTTTTTGCAATCATTTTATTCAACTGGAAGCGATTTAAATGTCTCAAATGCTGTCTCAACATAGTTTTTGCATTCATTTTATTCATCTGGAAGCGATTTAAATGTCTCAGATGCTGTCTTAACAGAGTTTTTGTATTCATTTTATTCAACTGGAAGTGATTTAAATATCTCAGATGATTTCTCAATAGAGTTTTTGCATTCATTTTATTCAACTGGAAGCGATTTAAATGTCTCAGATGCTGTCTCAATAGAGTTTTTGCATTCATTTTATTCATCTGGAAGCGATTTAAATGTCCCAGATGCTGTCTCGATAGAGTTTTTGCATTCCTTTTATTCATCAGGAAGTGATTTAAATGTCCCAGATGTTGTCTCAATAGAGTTTTTGCATTCATTTTATAAATCTGGAAGCGATTTAAATGTCCCGGATGCTGTCTCAAGAGAGTTTTTGCAGTCATTTTATTCTTCTGGAAGGGATTTAAATGTCCCAGATGCTGTCTCAACAGAGTTTTTACAATCATTTTATTCAACTGGAAGCGATTTAAATGTCTCAAATGCTGTCTCAATAAAGTTTTTGCATTCATTTTATTCATCTGGAAGCGATTTAAATGTCTCAGATGCTGTCTTAACAGAGTTTTTGTATTCATTTTATTCAACTGGAAGCGATTCAAATATCTTAGATGATTTCTCAATAGAGTTTTTGCATTCATTTTATTCATCTGGAAGCGATTTAAATGTCCCAGATGCTGTCTCAACAGAGTTTTTGCATTCATTTTATTCATCTGGAAGCAATTTAAATGTCCCAGATGCTGTCTCAACAGAGTTTTTGCATTCATTTTATTCATCTGGAAGCGATTTAAATGTCCCAGATGCTGTCTCAAAAGAGTTTTTGCATTCATTTTATTCATCTGGAAGCGATTTAAATGTCTCAGATGCTGTCTCAACAGACTTTTTGTATTCATTTTATTCAACTGGAAGCGATTTAAATGTCCCAGATGCTGTCTCAAGAGAGTTTTTGCTTTCATTTTATTCATCTGGAAGCGATTTAAATGTCCCAGATGCTGTCTCAACAGAGTTTTTGCATTCATTTTATTCATCTGGAATTGATTTAAATGTCACAGATGTTGTCTCAATAGAGTTTTTGCATTCATTTTATTCATCTGGAAGCGATTTAATGTCCCAGATGTTGTCTCAATAGAGTTTTTGCATTCTTTTTATTCAACTGGAAGCGATTTAAATGTCCCAGATACTGTCTCAAGAGAGTTTTTGCATTAATTTTATTCATCTGAAAGGAATTTAAATGTCCCAGATGCTGTCTCAACAGAGTTTTTGCATTCATTTTATTTATCTGGAATTGATTTAAATGTCCCAGATGTTGTCTCAATAGAGTTTTTGCATTCATTTTATTCATCTGGAAGCGATTTAAATGTCTCCAGATGTTGTCTCAATAGAGTTTTTGCATTCATTTTATTCATCTGGAAGCGATTTAAATGTCCCAGATGCTGTCTCAACCGAGTTTCTGCAATCATTTTATTCATCTGGAAGCAATTTAAATGTCCCAGATGCTGTCTCAAAAGAGTTTTTGCATTCATTTTATTCATCTGGAAGCGATTTAAATGTCTCCGATGCTGTCTCAACAGACTTTTTGTATTCATTTTATTCAACTGGAAGCGATTTAAATGTCCCAGATGCTGTCTCAAGAGAATTTTTGCTTTCATTTTATTCATCTGGAAGCGATTTAAATGTCCCAGATGCTGTCTCAACAGAGTTTTTGCATTCATTTTATTCATCTGGATTTGATTTAAATGTCCCATATGTTGTCTCAATAGAGTTTTTGCATTCATTTTATTCATCTGGTAGCGATTTAAATGTCCCAGATGTTGTCTCAATAGAGTTTTTGCATTCTTTTTATTCAACTGGAAGCGATTTAAATGTCCCAGATGCTGTCTCAACACAGTTTTTGCATTCATTTTATTCATCTGAAAGGAATTTAAATGTCCCAGTTGCTGTCTCAATAGAGTTTTTGCATTCATTTTATTCATCTGGAAGGGATTTAAATGTCCCAGATGCTGTCTCAACAGAGTTTTTGCATTCATTTTATTCATCTGGAAGCGATTTAAATGTCTCAGATGCTGTCTCAACAGAGTTTTTGCATTCATTTTATTCATTTGGAAGCGATTTAAATGTCCCAAATGCTGTCTCAACAGAGTTTTTGCATTCATTTTATTCATCTGGAAGCGATTTAAATGTCCCAGATGCTGTCTCAAGAGAGTTTTTGTATTCATTTTATTCATCTGGAAGGGATTTAAATGTCCCAGATGCTGTCTCAACAGAGTTTTTGCATTAATTTTATTCATCTAGAAGCGATTTAAATGTCCCGGATGCTGTCTCAAGAGAGTTTTTGCAGTCATTTTATTCTTCTGGAAGGGATTTAAATGTCCCAGATGCTGTCTCAACAGAGTTTTTGCAATCATTTTATTCAACTGGAAGCGATTTAAATGTCTCAAATGCTGTCTCAACATAGTTTTTGCATTCATTTTATTCATCTGGAAGCGATTTAAATGTCTCAGATGCTGTCTTAACAGAGTTTTTGTATTCATTTTATTCAACTGGAAGCGATTTAAATATCTCAGATGATTTCTCAATAGAGTTTTTGCATTCATTTTATTCAACTGGAAGCGATTTAAATGTCTCAGATGCTGTCTCAATAGAGTTTTTGCATTCATTTTATTCATCTGGAAGCGATTTAAATGTCCCAGATGCTGTCTCGATAGAGTTTTTGCATTCCTTTTATTCATCAGGAAGGGATTTAAATGTCCCAGATGTTGTCTCAATAGAGTTTTTGCATTCATTTTATAAATCTGGAAGCGATTTAAATGTCCCGGATGCTGTCTCAAGAGAGTTTTTGCAGTCATTTTATTCTTCTGGAAGGGATTTAAATGTCCCAGAAGCTGTCTCAACAGAGTTTTTGCAATCATTTTATTCAACTGGAAGCGATTTAAATGTCTCAAATGCTGTCTCAACAAAGTTTTTGCATTCATTTTATTCATCTGGAAGCGATTTAAATGTCTCAGATGCTGTCTTAACAGAGTTTTTGTATTCATTTTATTCAACTGGAAGCGATTCAAATATCTCAGATGATTTCTCAATAGAGTTTTTGCATTCATTTTATTCATCTGGAAGCGATTTAAATGTCCCAGATGCTGTCTCAACAGAGTTTTTGCATTCATTTTATTCATCTGGAAGCAATTTAAATGTCCCAGATGCTGTCTCAGCAGAGTTTTTGCATTCATTTTATTCATCTGGAAGCGATTTAAATGTCCCAGATGCTGTCTCAAAAGAGTTTTTGCACTCATTTTATTCATCTGGAAGCGATTTAAATGTCTCAGATGCTGTCTCAACAGACTTTTTGTATTCATTTTATTCAACTGGAAGCGATTTAAATGTCCCAGATGCTGTCTCAAGAGAGTTTTTGCTTTCATTTTATTCATCTGGAAGCGATTTAAATGTCCCAGATGCTGTCTCAACAGAGTTTTTGCATTCATTTTATTCATCTGGAATTGATTTAAATGTCCCAGATGTTGTCTCAATAGAGTTTTTGCATTCATTTTATTCATCTGGAAGCGATTTAAATGTCCCAGATGTTGTCTCAATAGAGTTTTTGCATTCTTTTTATTCAACTGGAAGCGATTTAAATGTCCCAGATGCTGTCTCAACACAGTTTTTGCATTCATTTTATTCATCTGAAAGGAATTTAAATGTCCCAGTTGCTGTCTCAATAGAGTTTTTGCATTCATTTTATTCATCTGGAAGGGATTTAAATGTCCCAGATGCTGTCTCAACAGAGTTTTTGCATTCATTTTATTCATTTGGAAGCGATTTAAATGTCCCAAATGCTGTCTCAACAGAGATTTTGCATTCATTTTATTCATCTGGAAGCGATTTAAATGTCCCAGATGCTGTCTCAAGAGAGTTTTTGCATTCATTTTATTCATCTGGAAGGGATTTAACCCTGGATAGGTACGGTGGGTCGTTCGCGACCCCGAGCGTCAAAAAAAAACAGGTTTTTCTCACGTGACTCACCCCCGTGACTGAATTTGTGGGTCATCGACCTGCAGGAGGTGTCTCCCCTACACGCTCTTGTAGTGTCCAGATGTGCATTGCTGTAGCTGTACTCCTTCCCCGATTTCTGAGTCGAGTCGGGGTCGTTCGCGACCGAGTTTACCCTTCTAAGGTAGTTTGCATAATTATCAAAGTTATTACGTATTATGAAATTGTCGTAGAATGGTGCAACTTGTATAGGTTATCAGTTGTGGAAAGTCTTGGTGGATTGTTTGGCTACCATGTGCATGATTTTTTTTTAGTTAAAATGTCGTTCATCACCACGAGGACCATTTTACCGCGAGTGCCCCTTTTTCATTTTTTTTCATTTTTTTGCCAAGTCATTTTTCCGTAAGATATTGCCAAATAGTGTCGTAAAACTTTTGCTTGTTTAGTGTTGGAAAGTGTGTCTAGATGATCTGGCTACCCATGCATGACTTTGTTTTTGTCAGATACGACGTAGTTATTGGTATATTGGGTATTTAACTGCGGTTACCAATTTCTGTTTTTTTTCAATATTTGTAAAAATTACTACGTAGTAAGGAATTGCCGTATACTATTCATTTTTTTTTTCATGTTTATGTGTTAGAAAGTGTGCCTTGATGGTTGGGCTAACACGTGCATGTCTTTTTTTTTATCTGAGATGCCGTATATTAGAATGTCGGGCATTTTACCGCGAGTACCCCTTTTTCATTTTTTTTCATTTTTTTGCCAAGTCATTTTTCCGTAAGATATTGCGAAATAGTGTCGTAAAACTTTTGCTTTTTTAGTGTTGGAAAGTGTGTCTAGAGGATCTGGCTACCCATGCGTGATTTTGTTTTTGTCAGATACGACGTAGTTATTGGTATATTGGGTATTTAACTGCGGTTGCCAATTTCTGTTTTTTTCCAATATTTGTAAAAATTTACTACGTAGTAAGGAATTGCCGTATATTATTGATTTTTTTTTCATGTTTATGTGTTAGAAAGTGTGCCTTGATGGTTGGGCTAACACGTGCATGTCTTTTTTTTATCTGAGATGCCGTATATTAGAATGTTGGGCATTTTTCCGCGAGTGCCCCTTTTTAATTGTTTCGCATTTTTTTGCTTAGTCATGTTACCGTAAGGAATTGGCAAGTAGTGTCGCAAAACTTATATTTTTATAGTGTTGGAAAGTGTTTCTAGATGATCTGGCTACCCATGCCTATTTTTTTTAGCCAGATATGGCGTATACATAAGTATGTGTTCGATTTTGCTGTGATTGCCATTTTTTCGTTTTTTCCCATTTCTTTCAAAATTACTACGTACTAAGGAACTATCACAGAGTAATCATTCATTTATATGTTTATTTGTCGGAAAATGTGCCTTGATGGTTTGCCTAGGACGTGGCTGAAATTTTTTTTTTCTGAAATGCCGTATATTAGAATGGCCATTTTTCCACGAGTGCCCCTTTTTATTTGTTTTGCATTTTTTTGCTTAGTCATGTTACCGTAAGGAAATGGCAAGTAGTGTCGCAAAACTTATAATTTTATAGTGTTGGAAAGTGTTTCTAGATGATCTGGCTACCCATGCCTATCTTTTTTTTTAGCCAGATATGGCGTATATATAGGTATGTGTTCGATTTTCCTGTTATTGCCATTTTTTCGTTTTTTCCCATTTCTTTCAAAATTACTACGTACTAAGGAACTATCACAGAGTAATGATTTATTTAGATGTTTATTTGTCGGAAAATGTGCCTTGATGGTTTGCCTAGCACGTGGCTGAATTTTTTTTTTCTGAAATGCCGTATATTAGAATGTTAGCCATTTTTCCGCGAGTGCCCCTTTTTATTTGTTTTGCATTTTTTCGCTTAGTCATGTTACCGTAAGGAATTGGCAAGTAGTGTCGCAAAACTTATATTTTTATAGTGTTGGAAAGTGTTTCTAGATGATCTGGCTACCCATGCCTATCTTTTTTTTAGCCAGATATGGCGTATATATAGGTGTGTTCGATTTTCCGGTGATTGCCATTTTTTCGTTTTTTCCCAATTCCTTCAAAATTACTACGTACTAAGGAACTATCACAGAGTAATGATTCCTCTAGATGTTTATTTGTCGGAAAATTTTGTTTACTTTTTTTTTGATTGAATATCATCAAATTTTTTTAGCTAAAATATTATATTGTTTTACATTTTTCTTTTTTTTTTCGATTTTATTTCCCTTCAAAAAATTTTTTTTGGGTCAGAATTTTAATTTTATAGTCGTAAAATAATCGACTATTTTCCAGCAACCCACCATACAATTTTTATGCATATCCAATTATAATTAGATTAGTAAATAACACCTTGAAAATTGACATACCCTTCCTATATTTCAAGTGGCAGATTAGGGAGTCTGAGTCAGTGTGGTTGGCGGCCATTTTGTGGACATATCCGAAGCGTAAGCTGCCCTATCTATATATATTCTTGTTCCCTATAGAATTTGTGATATTTTGGTATATTTTTACCTGCATAAATATCATATTATATATTAAATATATGTATTTTTTTACGAAATTTCTAAGTACTCAAAAAATTACCTTTAGATATGGCCCCTGATATAAATGTAATTTACAAAATAATGAAGATTTTTTTTACATATTTCTATTTTAGGATAACATATGTTTATTCCCTAAAAAAATTAGCCACTTCCTATTTCATTTGGGTACCCAAAAAAATTCATGAAATTTAGACAAATTTTTTTGGCCAAAAAAAGTTACCCTTTTTTTCTCATTTCAGATCTTCACCTCCATGGGTCTGACTTCATCCAAAATACATCAAGATGTGTCCTAAACATTCAAGAATCAATTCCTAAAAGGATTTGTGTATATATGTATAAACTTTTTTTTTATGAATTTTTATGTCAGGTCTTTTTTTTTCTACTTAATTTTTTAAAATATTTATAATAAATAGTTTTTCTGCAGATGAGTAGTATTTATCTTTACAGTTGTTTTAAGCATTCATTGAAGTTTTTTTTGGCAAAAGAAAAAAGGAGGTTACTGCAAAAACTGATTTTTCAAGAATTTTTTTTGGCGTCGGGGTCGTTCGCGTCCGAGTATACCCATAAAGGGGTGTCCGAGGAGCGTACCTATCCAGGGTTAAATGTCCCAGATGCTGTCTCAACAGAGTTTTTGCATTAATTTTATTCATCTAGAAGCGATTTAACCCTGGATAGGTACGATAGGTCGTTCGCGACCCCGAGCGTCAAAAAAAACAGGTTTTTCTCACGTGACTCACCCCCGTGACTGAATTTGTGGGTGATCGACCTGCAGGAGGTGTCTCCCCTACACGCTCTAGTAGTGTCCAGATGTGCATTGCTGTAGCTGTACTCCTTCCCCGATTTCTGAGACGCGTCGGGGTCGAGCGCGACCGAGTTTACCCTTCTAAGGTAGTTTGCATAATTATCAAAGTTATTACGTATTATGAAATTGTCGTAGAATGGTGCAACTTGTATAGGTTATCAGTTGTGGAAAGTCTTGGTGGATTGTTTGGCTACCATGTGCATGATTTTTTTCTTAGTTAAAATGTCGTTCATCACCACGAGGACCATTTTACCGCGAGTGCCCCTTTTTCATTTTTTTTCATTTTTTTGCCAAGTCATTTTTCCGTAAGATATTGCCAAATAGTGTCGTAAAACTTTTGCTTGTTTAGTTTTGGAAAGTGTGTCTAGATGATCTGGCTACCCATGCATGACTTTGTTTTTGTCAGATACGACGTAGTTATTGGTATATTGGGTATTTAACTGCGGTTACCAATTTCTGTTTTTTTTCAATATTTGTAAAAATTACTACGTAGTAAGGAATTGCCGTATACTATTCATTTTTTTTTTTCATGTTTATGTGTTAGAAAGTGTGCCTTGATGGTTGGGCTAACACGTGCATGTCTTTTTTTTTATCTGAGATGCCGTATATTAGAATGTCGGGCATTTTACCGCGAGTACCCCTTTTTCATTTTTTTTTCATTTTTTTGCCAAGTCATTTTTCCGTAAGATAATGCGAAATAGTGTCGGAAAACTTTTGCTTTTTTAGTGTTGGAAAGTGTGTCTAGATGATCTGGCTACCCATGCGTGATTTTGTTTTTGTCAGATACGACGTAGTTATTGGTATATTGGGTATTTAACTGCGGTTGCCAATTTCTGTTTTTTTTCAATATTTGTAAAAATTTACTACGTAGTAAGGAATTGCCGTATATTATTGACTTTTTTTTCATGTTTATGTGTTAGAAAGTGTGCCTTGATGGTTGGGCTAACACGTGCATGTCTTTTTTTTTATCTGAGATGCCGTATATTAGAATGTTGGGCATTTTTCCGCGAGTGCTCCTTTTTATTTGTTTTGCATTTTTTTGCTTAGTCATGTTACCGTAAGGAATTGGCAAGTAGTGTCGCAAAACTTATATTTTTATAGTGTTGGAAAGTGTTTCTAGATGATCTGGCTACCCATGCCTATTTTTTTTTTAGCCAGATATGGCGTATATATAAGTATGTGTTCGATTTTCCTGTGATTGCCATTTTTTCGTTTTTTCCCATTTCTTTCAAAATTACTACGTACTAAGGAACTATCACAGAGTAATATTTCATTTATATGTTTATTTGTCGGAAAATGTGCCTTGATGGTTTGCCTAGCACGTGGCTGAAATTTTTTTTTTCTGAAATGCCGTATATTAGAATGGCCATTTTTCCACGAGTGCCCCTTTTTATTTGTTTTGCATTTTTTTGCTTAGTCATGTTACCGTAAGGAATTGGCAAGTAGTGTCGCAAAACTTATAATTTTATAGTGTTGGAAAGTGTTTCTAGATGATCTGGCTACCCATGCCTATCTTTTTTTTTTAGCCAGATATGGCGTATATATAGGTATGTGTTCGATTTTCCTGTGATTGCCATTTTTTCGTTTTTTCCCATTTCTTTCAAAATTACTACGTACTAAGGAACTATCACAGAGTAATGATTCATTTAGATGTTTATTTGTCGGAAAATGTGCCTTGATGGTTTGCCTAGCACGTGGCTGAATTTCTTTTTCTGAAATGCCGTATATTAGAATGTTAGCCATTTTTCCGCGAGTGCCCCTTTTTATTTGTTTTGCATTTTTTCGCTTAGTCATGTTACCGTAAGGAATTGGCAAGTAGTGTCGCAAAACTTATATTTTTATAGTGTTGGAAAGTGTTTCTAGATGATCTGGCTACCCATGCCTATCTTTTTTTTAGCCAGATATGGCGTATATATAGGTATGTGTTCGATTTTCCGGTGATTGCCATTTTTTCGTTTTTTCCCAATTCTTTCAAAATTACTACGTACTAAGGAACTATCACAGAGTAATGATTCCTCTAGATGTTTATTTGTCGGAAAATTTTGTTTACTTTTTTTTGATTGAATATCATCAAATTTTTTTAGCTAAAATATTATATTGTTTTACATTTTTTTTTCGAATTTATTTCCCTTCAAAAAAATTTTTTTGGGTCAGAATTTCCATTTTATAGACGTAAAATAATCGACAATTATCCAGCAACCCACCATACAATTTTTATGCATATCCAATAATAATTAGATTAGTAAATAACACCTTGAAATTGACATACCCTTCCTACATTTCAAGTGGCAGATTAGGGAGTCTGAGTCAGTGTGGTTGGCGGCCATTTTGTGGACATATCCGAAGCGTAAGCTGCCCTATCTATATATATTCTTGTTCCCTATAGAATTTGTGATATTTTGGTATATTTTTACCTGCATAAATATCATATTATATATTAAATATATGTATTTTTTTACGAAATTTCTAAGTACTCAAAAAATTACCTTTAGATATGGCCCCTGATATAAATGTAATTTACAAAATAATGAAGATTTTTTTACATATTTCTATTTTAGGATAACATATGTTTATTCCCTAAAAAAATTAGCCACTTCCTATTTCATTTGGGTACCCAAAAAAATCATGAAATTTGGACAAATTTTTTTGGCCAAAAAAAGTTACTCTTTTTTTCTCATTTCAGATCTTCACCTCCATGGGTCTGACTTCATCCAAAATACATCAAGATGTGTTCTAAACATTCAAGAATCAATTCCTAAAAGGATTTGTGTATATATGTATAAACTTTTTTTTTATGAATTTTTATGTCAGGTCTTTTTTTTTCTACTTAATTTTTTAAAATATTTATAATAAATAGTTTTTCTGCAGATGAGTAGTATTTATCTTTACAGTTGTTTTAAGCATTCATTGAAGTTTTTTTTGGCAAAAGAAAAAAGGAGGTTACTGCAAAAACTGATTTTTCAAGAATTTTTTTTGGCGTCGGGGTCGTTCGCGTCCGAGTATACCCTTAAAGGGGTGTCCGAGGAGCGTACCTATCCAGGGTTAATATCGTTGTTATCATTATCAATATCATTGTTAACATCATTATTATCATCATTATTACTCTATAGATGTAGAACATTATATTCAGAGGTATCAATCAGGTGTTTTATTTTTTCCACTAAAAGGAAAATATTGTTTTCATCTGATTGGAATTTGATATAAAAGCTTTCGATGTTAAGTGTTAATTTCTTTCCTTCCTTATATTGAAAGGAAATGTCTCATTTCTATGGCGTTGATTTCATTAATAATGATAGAAATGAATCATAGTGATCATGATTGTAATGAATAGGGAAATAACAACGGCACTAACCACAGTCAAACGCGTCTCCTCCTAACTCCGCCTCCTTCCTTCGCTGATTGGTTCTCTACAAGGATATGGGCGGAGTTATCTGAACGGGAGAACCAATCAGCGAAAGGGATGTGAAAAGGTTTTGGCCAATGAAATTGCGTTAATAAAATAAAGCTGAGTTGTTATTGGCTGAGGTGATTTACTTAGTGCATAATGTGAGGGTTTCATGAGGAGACTGATGACATTCCTGATGCGAGCGGATACATTGGTCGCTTGTACACACACACACACACACATTGACTCCCACACGCACACACAAACGCACACACATTAACGCAACCTCCCAGACACACTGGCAGACATTGTTCTACTGTGTTTAGTTCTTTTGCCTCTAAATTCGTTGTTGCAGTTATTATCATTATCATTATTATTATTATTATTATTATTATTATTATTATTCCCATTTGACCTTTTCCTTTAGAATCTCAAGAAAGAAACACAGAGAATATGTTCAGTTTTGATTATCATTTTACTCAACTTTCTTCTTCTTCTTCTTCTTCTTATTCTTCTTCTTCTTTCTCTTTCAGGGATTCGCTTCAGTGTCAACGACGTCAGCAGCGTCAGTCGCCCCATCCCTTTCTTGGAGGAGGATCCAGGTGTCAATGTCATTGTCAGTGACGTCAAGGAAGAAGACATCGAGAAGGTTGGGGACATCCTTCGGACATTGCAACCACAGGATGCAAAGAGGTGAGGAGACATCATTCCTTATAAGAGAGAGAGAGAGAGAGAGAGAGAGAGAGAGAGAGAGAGAGAGAGAGAGAGAGAGAGAGAGAGAGTATTATCATTATATCATATTATAATATTCATTATTGAGTTTACCTAATACTCTGAGAAAATAGGCCTATGTCCTGTCAAAATAGATATGGATATATATAGGCCTACTGTGAGTACCCTTTCACACACACACACACACTTATGTACGTGGAAATCCCTTAGAGTTTATGCTCTTATGCCCATATAAGGGCCTAGGAGTGTTCCTAACAATAGAATGCATAAAGAGTGAAGTTGGAATTCCTCATTGCTCTCTTTTTTATTCTATTATTAGGTTCACACACACTCCCTCACTCACTCTGCCGCTCTCTCTCTTTCTCTCCATTGTTACTCGGTCAAGAAAACAATTGTTGTGTGTGTTCACTTGCGTGTGTGTGTGCGTGTGTCTGAATGCACATGTCTCTCTCTCTCTCTCTCTCTCTCTCTCTCTCTCTCTCTCTCTCTCTCTCTCTCTCTCTCATTGTTATTGAAGTATTCACAAGTAAACAGTTGTGTGTGTGAGTGTGTCTCAATGAAACAAGATAACAATAAAAGCATAAAATAATGAATAAATGTGGATGACATCATTTCCTTTCTTCTTTTCATTTCATTTCATCCCATTTTATTCCTTTCCTTCTTCTTCCCAACAGATCGTTCTGGTTAATCTGGTTTCCTCTGTGTTCCCTGGGGAGGACGAGGAGCCCTGAGGTCATCCTCAGACTCCTCGCCTCCTTGAAGGGAGTCAGGGTGAGAGACTTCATCTTGTTCCCAGAAGATGAACGACCAGATGACGAAGCCTTACGCAGAGAGATGGATCTTAAGGAAAAGGAATCCACCGGATGTAGAGATAGTGTTCGTTGGTGAGTTTGCTTCTTCTTTTTATACTTCTTCTTCTTCTTCATAGGTGTTGTACGATCTCTCTCTCTCTCTCTCTCTCTCTCTCTCTCTCTCTCTCTCTCTCTCTCTCTCTCTCTCTCTCTCTCTCTCTCTCTCTCTCTCCTCAACCAACGTTCAAAACCTTTCAGGAGGTGATGAGCCAGGATAAATAAACTGTATTCACTATAGGCCTAGTTTCAAAATTTTATTTCTTTAAGATTTGGCTGTTGCTTTTTTATTATTAGTTACTATTTTTTTAGATGATATATATATATACTGAATATATATATATATATATATATATATATATATATATATATATATATATATATATATATATATATATATATATATATATATATATATATATATACAGAGAGAGAGAGAGAGAGAGAGAGAGAGAGAGAGAGAGAGAGAGAGAGAGAGAGAGAGAGAGAGAGAGAGAGAGAGAGAGAGAGAGAGAGAGAGAGAGAGTTATGTATAGCAATTTCCATCTTATTATTATATCCATTTATTCTGTTAAAATTATCTGATCATGTGTGTTTGCACCTCAGTGTTTCTTGTTCCCTTCAATTATCTCCTCATTGCCTTTGACTCTCATCATATTCTTCTTCTGCCTTTCCTTTATTATCATTATTACTCCTTTCTATAATGAATATAGTAATCTTTGCCTATGTTTTCTTTTGGATTTATTCATTGAATTTATTCAAACTCTATTTCTTAATGGTGTTGTTTTCCTTCTTCATTATTATTATTATTATTATTATTATTATTATTATTATTATTATTATTATTATTATTATTATTATTATTATTAGTATTATTATTATTATTATTATTATTATTAATGTTTTGTTTATTTCTTTATTCGACAGGTTTGATGATGATATTCTTTACTGAAGAAGGAAAATAGAAGAAATGGAACAAAAGGAAGTTCTTCTTGCAAGAGTCACAGCTTCCAAAATCTAATTCACGTTGAAGTCTTTGGAAATAATTATGATCATAGTTGGACAATAACAACTTTTTATATATATATTGTCAGGTATTTTGGAAATAACATAATAACATTACTATTTTAGAGAGTATTTTTAAGAAATTAAAAGGACAATGATATCCTTGGTTCAAGTATGTCTCCCTTTTCTTAATGGTTAGTATATATAGATCACTTCTAGATTATAAAGGTCATTGTAATATCTATGTATATATATATATATATATATATATATATATATATATATATATATATATATATATAATGTATGAAAATATAAATATAAGTATATAAATAAATCAGTTTTCAGGGAATGTTTAATATTTCTTCATGAAAACCTTTTGTTTTCGGGAATTGTCAACTTTTATTGTTATGTTTATAATGATTAGATTATAATATTCACTTTCTGATCATAAAGTTCAGTTCTGTAGGGGAATGTTATAAATCTATCTACCTATCTATCTATCTATCTATCTATCTATTATATATATACACATATATATATATATATATATATATATATATATATATATATATATATATATATATATATATATATATATATGTGTGTGTGTGTGTTTGTGTGTGTCTGTTTAATATATCTAATTTAATCATGTCTCAGACATCTACTTGACGATAACTAATGTGAGGAAAAGTTCAACGTCTTTATATAAAAACCTATTTTTTTGGAAACCTTTATTATTATGTTTATTGTTATATATTATATAATATATATTATCAGAACTTTGCTCTTGTTTAATCATTCAATGCAACTATTTTTTTTTGAGGTGATAAAATAGTGCATGACTTATATCATGTCATATTCTTAGCAAAATGCTGCAAGACTTGAATGTACAAAGACTCATTCTAATTAATTGTCTAACATCTATTCATGACAAACAAGTCTTGTTGATGATAGTAGAGGCGATGGTAGGTAATAAGTAACAGTGGAAATCATCAGAAATAAATCTCTGAATGAAACAAATGTTGTTTTTATCACCTTTAATGTTTTATTTTTCAATATTAGACTACAGGGAGTCTCTTTCTCTCTCTCTCTCTCTCTCTCTCTCTCTCTCTCTCTCTCTCTCTCTCTCTCTCTCTCTCTGGAGGGGAATGAAGACAACAATCCTACCTAAGTCCTTCAAAGGACTCATATCATGCAACAAAAAGAAATGAGAAAAAGGGATCTTAAAACTTTTCAGACAGGTGAGTTCTTTGTTCTGTATTTGATTAGTTTGAACATTAAAGTAAACTTATCAAAAAGTATAACTTTTTCTTTGGATGTACATGTTAAAATGGACCAGTTTTGCTGCTAAGGAATCATATTATCATAGTAAATCAATTTACTTTTATAATAAAGGATCAAAGTAAAGGATTATCACACTAAGCTTTTTATTGCAGAGATTTGATCTTTTGTAAAACGCCTGAACTTTGTAATGGCCTCATATATTGATGCTGTTTCCTATTGCAGATCAGATGAACAGATAGAACAGAAGACTGCCTGACTGACTGGCCAACTGTTGCACGGTGATACAGTTCCTATTCATCTGTTGGACCTAAGAGAAGCTGACATGTTAGCCCAGCGTCCGTCAGACTCATCAAGTGAAATTCTTATCAGAAAATGAAGAAACACAGAACTGAAGCTGACTTTGGAGAAGAGAAAACTAAGATAAGCTAGGAGTTTCAGGGTAAGAATTTTGTGTTAGTGTTCTTAATGAATTGTTTGAAATGGGTATGATATGGAGTTACTTCTTTTAATCAATTGAATGAAAATGCAACAGTTGTAGTTTCTTCTCCTAATGAAAGGAATAGAAAGAGTAATATTTGATATTACAATTTTAATAAATTGAATGAGAAGAGTAACATTAATATTCATTTCTTATATTCATGTTGAACATAAATTTCCAAAAATATATATATGCAATTAGACTTATTTTAGAATATTTTCATTTCTTTTACACAATGAAATATAAGATTTGGCTCTGAAAATGTTTTAGATAAGAATTGTAAAAGGTACCTACTTATAATGGTTTTAAGGCATTGCATTTATTTCACCAATTCATCGTTGACTATTAGGTAAGAGGCCTTTGATAATTCTGCTTTCCAAATTAATTTTTTTTGTATGTTTAGTGTAGGTTTGTAGGGAAATAATTAAGTGACGAGCTTCTCTTTGGAAATTCCTACCTCTCCTCTAATGGTGCTTTCACCAGCCCTCTGGTGAGAGGTCATCTGAACATGTCCACTCATTGAGTCCTTCCTCGCAAAGACCTGAACAAGAATATCAGAGGCCCGGATCGACAAGGGAAGCTCCAAACGAGGTCTCTGTGTATGGAAGGCTCTACTCACCTCAGGTCTTTATTTTGGAAGTTGGGCACTTTGCATCCAGCTAGCATCTGAGTACAGAGTGTCTCTTGGAATTTCCAGATATTATCTGTATTCCAGAACCAGAGTCTGACATAAGGAAGCAGCCCCAAGACAGGTCTTCAATGTTTATCTCGGATCGATGGCGGTAATTACCAGACTCAGCATTCCTTAACTTTGACCTTCTCTAGAGTAATCTTCTTCCTCTTCTTTGTATAGACATTCTTTTCTACAACTCCTTTATTTTACTCATTTTTCCTTTATCAAATAATTTGGTCAATACAAAATTATATTCATCAGAAGTCTATCATTTTCCGTGAACTTATATCATGCATTTAATAGTATATAATACTGAATAGATCTGAGCTGCTACTACGTATTCTTATTAATTTAACTGATCCATTTTGTTTTGCAATAAAATATCAGAGTGAAGATATATCACAACATAGCACTTAAACTTTGTAATGCACTCGTATGTTGATGCTATTTGCTTTTTACAGATAAGATGAACTGGTAGAACTGAACATTGACTGACTGACTGATTGACTAATTGACTGACTGACTGACTGACAGACATACTGATTGACTGATTGGTGCACAGGGATATTGACCACTGTCATCTGTTGGACCCAAGAGAAGCTGATACGTTAGAGCAGCGTCAGTCAGACCCATTTAGTCAGCCTCTGGTGAGAGGAAAAGTAACACAGAACCGAGACGAACTTTGGAGAAGAGACAAAAAAGAAGAGGTGAGATTTTAAGGAAAAACCAATTTTAGAGTTACTACTCTCAATAAATTGAAGGAAAATAAAAGAATGAAATCTGAGTTTGTTGTTCCTAATAAATTAAATGCAAAGAGTAAAGATACTTTCCTGTCGATAACTTTTGCAAAAGTTTTCTATATTGTCACTTTATTGATACTATCATTATTTATTATAAATATATATTTCTCTGATAATTTACTATATAAGACCTATTTTAGAACCTTTTTATATTCCAGTACTGTCTTATATTTAATTTGATATTAATTTTTCCTCTTCCTTTTAGTGGGAAGTAAAATTTAATTTTATTAGCAGAAACAAACAAAGGTAAAAGAGATTGGATGTCTCTCTTCGGCAGTACAGACAGACTAAGACACAGAAAGACAGATAAGCACAAAGGAACAGACAAGTAATGTTGAACAAGTATTCTACTCCTTTTGTTCTCCAAAATGTCTTCAAATAATTTCACCTTGAAGTCTTTTATCTGTTTTGTCCTAAATTACTTTTTTATTTCTAAATAAAAAAAATAAGTAAAGATTAACTAAGGGTTTTCAATCATTCAACTTTTGTCTTTAAAAACTAACTGTAAAAATCACCTCTTCTTAATAGATTCTTTATAGTGATTTTATTCACCTAATTTGTCTTCTGTCATTAAGCAAGATGCATTAAACCTATTTTTTTCACAAAAGATGAATTCTTTGTTTATTGCATGTTTTAAGGAGAATTATTTGTTGTACTTCTTGTGGAAAATTCCACCATTTCTTCAAATGGCACTTGCATCAGCCCTCTGGGGAGAGGTCATTCTTATAAGATATCGTTTCTATTCTATTTTTTTTTTATTTAGGTGTCTGGGCAGTCTGCATTCACCCAGTACTTGGAGAGTTTTCTAAGGCATTTTTTGAGACATTTTTGCTATGGGTTGCAAAAATGCAAAAGCCTGTTCATAGCCGGATGGGCCAGGCAATGTACTTGAACAACAGACATTATCTGCATTCTGGAAATAGAGTCTGACCTCAGGGAAAAGCAGTTCATCTCACAAAGTGTCAATTCCTTCACTTTTCATCTTGGATCGATGTCGGTGAGTACCAGACACAGCCATTCCTTAACTTTGCCCTTCTCTATAGTCATCTTCCACTTCTTTGCTCAGATCCTCCTGTCTTCAACTTCTACATTTTCCTCAAGATTTATTGCTGGACGATTTGGTTGACGCAAAATTAATATTTCTCCTTTTTTCTTCTTGTGACATATCACGAATGATAAGACTCAGAATAAAGGAGCCATTTGATTCCGGATTGTCCTTTTGAATGTAAATTTATTAAGATTATTGAAATGAATATGGAATATTTTCTTTCAAACACTGTTCTATCATAAATGTAATGTGAAAACTGGAAGATTCAATCCATTTTGATGATCTGTTCTTTCAAATGCTATTTCATATACTTTATGAGAAGTTTTTAATATCAACTTCATTCAATTGCAGATTCACATAATCGATGAAGAGTAGTCTAGTCTCCTTGAGAAGCAAGACGAGGACATCTTCATCCCAGCAAATCATCTGGAATCCACTTAGGTGATTAGAGCCTCTTGATTGATCAGAACTGAAAAGAACTCACCCGATCTCCTGTTTGATCACAATCTTCAGGTGAGTATCATTAGAGCTTTGCATTTGATCAGCACACAAGTGAAACGACCTTACCAATGGATTAAGGGTAGATGTAATAGATTTAAGGGATTACTCAGCAAGCAAAATGATAATCATATAATTACAAGGAAGTATAATGAATACAAAATACTCCTTATTTCATTAATAGCACAATCACACTCTCCATAATAAAATGAGTTAATGTGTAAAGCTATAAGGGTGACCTTCCTATCTGCAAATTTGCTACTGTACAGAAATGATTACTCTCCACATTAACTTATAGCAATATCTTTAGCAAGAAACATTTTTACCATGGCTGACATGAAAATTGTGAATTAATCTTTTAGCTTCTCTTCCCAAAGTGGAAGATGAAATTAATGAAGCCCTGAAGCATATCCCTCATGATGATGATCGCCCAAAGTACATGGTGAGCAGTGAACTTGAATACTTGACTCTTTTCATAATTTTATTACTTATTTCCAGGAATAAAGAACATGCAATTTGGTACAGAACCAGCACATCAGTGTACATTTCACCCCCTTCTCCAGTCTGCTTTTCTGTCCACAATCTCAACAACAGGTCTTCAGGTCTTCTCCTATCATGTATCATTCCATATCCTCTCCACAGGAGTTTCACTTCCACTACTCATATTATTTTCTGTTCGTTTCTACATCCAGTCCATTCTGTAGAGCTGGGCACTCCTGTTGTCATAGTCAACCTATTTATTTAAAAAAAATTTAGAACCCCTATAAATGCATTCTTAAATTCCATGTGCTTTGTAATAACTTTTGATTCCTTCTCAAAGAAAAAATCTACCTTCTTAACCTAAAATCCTATGTTTCTTTCCACAGGAATCTGATCCTAAGTGAGAGAAGTCCACAATAGTCCAATGACAGATTCTGATAACAAGCGGCAGCTAAGATAAGGTTTACAGTGCCCCAGGAAGGTCCTGTAGTATGAGGCTCTCCACCTGCTGACTCCTGTCCTCAGACTTCCAACTCTGTCTATGCCCCATGACCCTTATTTCCCACCTTCTCAATGGGGTATTTCTTCACTGTTAGCAGAAAAGATATTTTTATTCATAATTTATATTTTTTTTTGAGAATATCTTGGTGCTGTATAATCTTTTAGTTATAATATTTTATCAATGGCTTACCAGGAATGATTTTTGTTGTTGATAAATACAGTATTCATAGCCCTTATAGAATGTATTTTTTCCTCGCATACTACAGTTATTCCCCTTCCACATAATCGCACTGTTTCTAAATATATATCAGTTTCCATATACTGTATGCTCATTCACGACACAATTTGAATATTCTATTTATTATACCGTATACCCGTACACAACATGATTTGAATGTACTATATTTATACTCTATACCAATTTACGACATAATTTGAATATACTACTTTCATACTTTATATCCATTTATGACAAAATTTGATTTTACTATTTTTATACTGAACATCCTTCAAGAAAATAAGTTTGATGTACTATTTTTATACTGTATACCCATTACGACATAATTTAATTGTACTATTTTTATACTGTATATCCATTGACAACATAATATGAATATACTATTTTTATACTCGATACCCATCCACGTCATAATTGGAACGTACTGTTTTTGTTATTAAACTATATATTTTGTAGCCTTCTGGAATATTTTCTATTAACATATAATCTAATGTACTATATATACCATTCCTTTACTTCTGATCTTGACTTAATGCTTGCTCATGGAATGTAAATAGATTTAATATACTGTACATTTTGTGTTATTTGGGAATTTCATTTTGTTGATATATAATCCTATATGATATTGATAAATAACCTGGATTATAATTTTTATTTGTGTTAATATGGACAATTTATGCACTGCACCTGATTATATAATTCACTATTAATTTTTACTGATATTTAGACATTATACTGTTAATATTCTGTTGTTGATACAATAAATTTACCTCTAATAATAAATGTTTTTTTATATAAACCTTTTATTACCATCATAAGGACATTAGTTAAAGTGGTATGTATATATAGTAAGGAGGGGGGGGGGGAGATTCTTCACGTGCAGGTGTCTTCCTTGTTTTCTTGTTGCTTCTAATAAAACAGATCTGAGTTGATGTCACAGAGAAATGTGACGTTACTGCAACAGACAATGTCGCAATGTGATGGTGAAATGATGATGACCTTTTAGATGTGTTTGCTGAGAGAGGAAAAGTCCCGCTTCTTTGTTAGTCTCGGTGGAGGATGGTGCTCTCTCTCTCTCTCTCTCTCTCTCTGTCTCTCTCTCTCTCTCTCTCTCTCTCTCTCTCTCTCTCTAAAAGTAATTTCATATTGATTTTAATAAATTACAGGGACACTAGAAACATAAAACAACCTAAGTAAGAAGATCCAATTTTCTTCTCACAGAAAAACATTCTTGGTCGAAACTAATAAATTTCCAGATTAAATCTCTAAAATTATGAATCACTTATTTTCTCTAATGTCTTTCAACTTTGACCTTTAACCTTTGATCTTACTGTTTGTGCTTCTGGTCTATTTTTTATTTTTTGGTGTATATCTATGCATGTAAATAATGACAATTTGTTTTGTTCTATTAAGAAGTTTCTCTTCTGACAAACAATGTCCCCTGAATGCAGAGTAAGCCAGTATGAATCCCTATGACCTATGGTCTATCTATATATCAAAGGAATTTGAGGCTTCTTCAGGAAGGAGCCCTTTTGTACATTAACCCTGGATAGGTACGATGGGTCGTTTGCGACCCCGAGCGTCAAAAAAAAACAGGTTTTTCTCACGTGACTCACCCCCGTGACTGAATTTGTGGGTGATCGACCTGCAGGAGGTGTCTCCCCTACACGCTCTAGTAGTGTCCAAATGTGCATTGCTGTAGCTGTACTCCTTCCCCGATTTCTGAGACGCGTCGGGGTCGAGCGCGACCGAGTTTACCCTTCTAAGGTAGTTTGCATAATTATCAAAGTTATTACGTATTATGAAATTGTCGTAGAATGGTGCAACTTGTATAGGTTATCAGTTGTGGAAAGTCTTGGTGGATTGTTTGGCTACCATGTGCATGATTTTTTTTTTTAGTTAAAATGTCGTTCATCACCATGAGGACCATTTTACCGCGAGTGCCCCTTTTTCATTTTTTTTCATTTTTTTGCCAAGTCATTTTTCCGTAAGATATTGCCAAATAGGGTCGTAAAACTTTTGCTTGTTTAGTGTTGGAAAGTGTGCCTAGATGATATGGCTACCCATGCATGACTTTGTTTTTGTCAGATACGACGTAGTTATTGGTATATTGGGTATTTAACTGCGGTTACCAATTTCTGTTTTTTTTTCAATATTTGTAAAAATTACTACGTAGTAAGGAATTGCCGTATATTATTCATTTTTTTTTCATGTTTATGTGTTTGAAAGTGTGCCTTGATGGTTGGGCTAACACGTGCATGTCTTTTTTTTTATCTGAGATGCCGTATATTAGAATGTCGGGCATTTTACCGCGAGTGTCCCTTTTTCATTTTTTTTCATTTTTTTGCCAAGTCATTTTTCCGTAAGATATTGCGAAATAGTATCGTAAAACTTTTGCTTTTTTAGTGTTGGAAAGTGTGTCTAGATGATCTGGCTACCCATGCGTGATTTTGTTTTTGTCAGATACGACGTAGTTATTGGTATATTGGGAATTTAACTGCGGTTGCCAATTTCTGTTTTTTTCAATATTTGTAAAAATTTACTACGTAGTAAGGAATTGCCGTATAGTATTGATTTTTTTTTCATGTTTGTGTTAGAAAGTGTGCCTTGATGGTTGGGCTAACACGTGCATGTCTTTTTTTTTATCTGAGATGCCGTATATTAGAATGTTGGGCATTTTTCCGCGAGTGCCCCTTTTTATTTGTTTTGCATTTTTTTGCTTAGTCATGTTACCGTAAGGAATTGGCAAGTAGTGTCGCAAAACTTATATTTTTATAGTGTTGGAAAGTGTTTCTAGATGATCTGGCTACCCATGCCTATTTTTTTTTTAGCCAGATATGGCGTATATATAAGTATGTGTTCGATTTTCCTGTGATTGCCATTTTTTCGTTTTTTCCCATTTCTTTCAAAATTACTACGTACTAAGGAACTATCACAGAGTAATATTTCATTTATATGTTTATTTGTCGGAAAATGTGCCTTGATGGTTTGCCTAGCACGTGGCTGAAATTTTTTTTTTCTGAAATGCCGTATATTAGAATGGTCATTTTTCCACGAGTGCCCCTTTTTATTTGTTTTGCATTTTTTTGCTTAGTCATGTTACCGTAAGGAATTGGCAAGTAGTGTCGCAAAACTTATAATTTTATAGTGTTGGAAAGTGTTTCTAGATGATCTGGCTACCCATGCCTATCTTCTTTTTCTAGCCAGATATGGCGTATATATAGGTATGTGTTCGATTTTCCTGTGATTGCCATTTTTTCGTTTTTTCCCATTTCTTTCAAAATTACTACGTACTAAGGAACTATCACAGAGTAATTATTCATTTAGATGTTTATTTGTCGGAAAATGTGCCTTGATGGTTTGCCTAGCACGTGGCTGAATTTTTTTTTTTCTGAAATGCCGTATATTAGAATGTTAGCCATTTTTCCGCGAGTGCCCCTTTTTATTTGTTTTGCATTTTTTTGCTTAGTCATGTTACCGTAAGGAATTGGCAAGTAGTGTCGCAAAACTTATATTTTTATAGTGTTGGAAAGTGTTTCTAGATGATCTGGCTACCCATGCCTATCTTTTTTTTAGCCAGATATGGCGTATATATAGGTATGTGTTCGATTTTCCGGTGATTGCCATTTTTTCGTTTTTTTCCCAATTCTTTCAAAATTACTACGTACTAAGGAACTATCACAGAGTAATGATTCCTCTAGATGTTTATTTGTCGGAAAATTTTGTTTACTTTTCTTTTTTTTGATTGAATATCATCAAATTTTTTTAGCTAAAATATTATATTGTTTTACATTTTTTTTTTCGATTTTATTTCCCTTCAAAAAAATTTTTTTGGGTCAGAATTTTAATTTTATAGTCGTAAAATAATCGGCAATTATCCAGCAACCCACCATACAATTTTTATGCATATCCAATAATAATTAGATTAGTAAATAACACCTTGAAATTGACATACCCTTCCTACATTTCAAGTGGCAGATTAGGGAGTCTGAGTCAGTGTGGTTGGCGGCCATTTTGTGGACATATCCGAAGCGTAAGCTGCCCTATCTATATATATTCTTGTTCCCTATAGAATTTGTGATATTTTGGTATATTTTTACCTGCATAAATATCATATTATATATTAAATATATGTATATTTTTACGAAATTTCTAAGTACTCAAAAAATTACCTTCAGATATGGCCCCTGATATAAATGTAATTTACAAAATAATGAAGATTTTTTTACATATTTCTATTTTAGGATAACATATGTTTATTCCCTAAAAAAATTAGCCACTTCCTATTTCATTTGGGTACCCAAAAAAATTCATGAAATTTGGACAAATTTTTTTGGCCAAAAAAAGTTACCCTTTTTTTCTCATTTCAGATCTTCACCTCCATGGGTCTGACTTCATCCAAAATACATCAAGATGTGTCCTAAACATTCAAGAATCAATTCCTAAAAGGATTTGTGTATATATGTATAAACTTTTTTTTATGAATTTTTATGTCAGGTCTTTTTTTTTTCTACTTAATTTTTTAAAATATTTATAATAAATAGTTTTTCTGTAGATGAGTAGTATTTATCTTTACAGTTGTTTTAAGCATTCATTGAAGTTTATTTTGGCAAAAGAAAAAAGGAGCTTACTGCAAAAACTGATTTTTCAAGAATTTCTTTTGGCGTCGGGGTCGTTCGCGTCCGAGTATACCCTTATAGGGGTGTCCGAGGAGCGTACCTATCCAGGGTTAAACTACTTCACAAAGTGTCCGGTAATCTACAACAATAACAACAACAACAATCATCTCAAATTTCTAAGAAGCAAATCCACTTCATATTATTCTGAGTGAAAGGTGAAGCATTTTATTTCTCACGTTGCTTTGAAAGATATATGAAAGTTTTGGGGATTTAATCAGAATTAAGTGATGCTTACTGAAATTGGTTGGAGGTGACCTTCAAATGATTTCCAGTAAAAAATCAGTAAAGTATTAAGAAAAAACTATTGGAAGACTTTGTTTTGAGGATGACTATTTTTCCCCCGATAAGTCCTGCGGCAGAGCAAGGCTCAGTGACACAAGTTTCTGTAGCAAGCATTACCAAAACAACAGATATTCAATTTTTTCTCACCAATAACTGTGAATAGCTGATATTTAGATTTCAATATTGTGGTAATATAGTTAATAAATATTCTCAAATGCTATACATGTTTAGTAAAACCACTGTAAGAGCTGACATAAACAAATGTCAGAGGATGAATAGCAGAACTAGAGTCATATCATTATATCAGTGTGTCCTACGTAAAGTGAGAACACCAAATATGGACATATGTAGTCACAGCTAAAGTGTGCTTTGTGCATTACTTGCTTAAGAATAAATATTTACAGAAATGTGGAGAATGCCATTTTAATAGAGGATTGTTTAAATATATAAGTTGATATTGATAACCAGTCAATCAGTTTTGAAGAATAGCAAAACGTGGTTGGGTTATTAATTGTGAATAAGATGTTTCATCTTAAAATTGTAAAAAAAAATTGTAAGCAGATTCTAAATTTACTTGTGTGTTAATTTTTGTTCTTCAATCACTCTCACACTTTTTATATATTATTAACCAAATAGTGATAAATACAAGTTCTCTTGATTCCCAATTGTATTTCATATTAATATAATTTACAGATAATTGTTATACAGCTGTAAAAATCAATTCTTTCTTAAATAATTTTTTTTTACATTTATGCAATTATTCTTATAAATGACAGACTGATTGAAGAATTTAAATGCATAAAGGATGCACAATTTAATAAAAAGCCTGCTAAATTTTGCTGCATAAAATGGATTTTGAGCCAGGCGAGAAATCTATTTTTGGGTTATATGGCCATGTTGTCTTGATGGTAGCTTTCTAAGGGATATTAGGCTACAGTGATACTCCCACAGAATTAACCACAGATTTCCAGAATTCTAACTCCTGGCGCGAGTATCTTTAATATAACTTTTAAGGATATCGCATAATATCAGGGGACGTATTTCTTGGTACGACACATGACAATCTTCACCCAGAATAGATTTTACGCTTTGAGGGGGAAGAGTGGCGGAAATGAAGGCGAGCTGTTATCAAGGTTACCCAGTGGATCCCCTCTCAGTACTACTACGGCGTATTATTCCCTTTTGCATTTGAACATGGATAGCCGCGGATAGAGTAGTTTCGGGTGGGGTCTTTCGTTACCTAGTTGTATACTATTTTTTTTGAAGAAGGGAGGGTCCATCAGGACGACATGGCCATATCACCCAAAAATAGATTTTCCGCTTTGCTCAAAATCGGTTTTTTGGGCTCAGCCATGTCGTCCTGATGGAGGTTTACCAGAGAATTACTTGAAAGTACTATAAGTGCCTTCACTTTGAATGAGTTCATTATATGGTCTCCTAGACCTTTATATATGTCATTACCGTTATTTTTCATATCCACTAAACTTGGAACTAGCTTGGGGCTTCCTGGCCCCTGCAGGGAAAATGTCGAATTCGACTATAAGGATTCAAAGTTTGTATCTACAGAGGGACGGACGGTAAATCCTAGAGATTACCTTTTTCATCCCTTGGAAATCTCTACTCTGATTTCAAGTTGGGCCCTTCTAGGGCTTAATTAAAAGTCTAGTATACTTTATTTGTCTATAGAATAGATAGCAGCAATAAGACACAGATACATTTAGTATTTTACCTTGTAACTAGATTATCCATTGTAGTTACAATCAGGAATGAATCTGATCCGGCATTGAAAACACATCAGGGTCCATATTTTCTCCTGTCGGAAATATATGTAATTTCATCGAAATGATGCCACTCAATGGAGATGTGAAACCAAATCGGACTGACTTGAACAGATTTTGAGAATGCATGAACACAGTGACGCAACGTTCAGTCGCCACTGGTGTTATCGGTCAGATATGCACCTATGTGGAACATCGTCGGGATTTGCACTCGAGGGTAAATGTACCCATACACCCGATGCACTGGAAAGTCCCAAAGCAGTTCACTGTTCGTCGCAGGCTTAGACGACGGGTTTTTTAAAACTACCCGCCGTCACCACAACATGTCTTATTTTATGTACTTGCTTCATATAGTGATGGAAGAAGTTCCGTGAAGAAGAAATTTTCTTAGGATCCTAAACTGCGGGTGAGCTGTCAGGATCTGCTTTGCGAATAAGTAGGTAAGCATTGCTCTCAGTTATTTTAAGGATAGAGTTTGATCCTAAGGTTTCGACTCGGAAGAGCTGTCCTTCCTTGAAGTCTGAAGTTCGACAAAGATAGATCTTAAGAAACTCTAATGGGCGTAGGGAGACATTTTCCTTCAGTGGGCAGATTCTCCAAGGACCCTACCTTTTAGTGGGCAGCTCGCTTTAGGCGAGAAAAGTAGGATCGGGGAATGGATTCAGTTCTCCCTCTTCTGTGAACTGAATATGGCCTACATCCCTGATAGGGCCAACATTTCACTAACTCTAGCCCCTGAGGCTATTGCGAACAGAAAACTGACTTTCTGTGTTAGTTCTTTGAGAGTACAATCCTCATTGTTAGGTTCGAAGGCTTTGGAGGGGTTGCCGGCTTGGGTCTAGTGCATGCTTTGGTACCTTAAAAAATGTTCCGCTTATAAGGCTGTCTCAAAGGCGTATAAAAGAGGTCTAGTTAGGGCCGACTTACACGTGGTTAACGTAGTAGAAGTCAGGCCTCGTTCAAGTAGGTAAAAGAAGAAAGAGAGACAGAAAACTGTTGAAATTTCTGTTGATCCCCTTGTTTTCACGAGGGTTACCCCTTTCTTCCAACACAATCCACATTGTCTCCTAGTTGGACTTGACTTGTACTCTATAATGAAGTCGGCCACATTCTTCGAGATCCCAAACTTTTGTTCGCTGCTAGGGCAGAAAAATCATGAGATGCAGGTTGTTGGTTCTCAAGGATGAAATGTAACAGCCGACTTTTGCAACAGTTTGGATAAAACTGAGTACGGCAGAGGAAACAGCTAGTTTCAATTCTAGAACTAGAGGAAACCAATTGTTTTTGGGCCATTTGGGGGCCACTACAGGAGCTGTTCCTCTACAGAATCCTACCTTGTCGACGACTTTTAGCAGGAGATGGGCTGGTGGAAACAGAAAAATTTGTTTGCATCCGTTCCAGTCAAGAGACATGACGTCTATCGCTTCTGCTTAAGGTTCTCGTAAGGGGCTACATAACGAGGTAGTTTCTTGTTGTCGCTCGTTGCGAAGAGGTCGATCTGCAGTTCCGGGACTTTTATTGAAAATAAAGGATATTGAGTCTGCGTGTAGGGACCATTCTGTCTCTATCAGCTTTCACCTTGATAGAGCACCCGCCGTCACATCCCGGAACCCTTGAAGGTGAACTGTTTGATAAATGCCATCTTCTCTTCCTTGCCAGGTGGAAGATGGCTAACATCACGTGGTTGATGTGAGGTGAACTCGAGCCTTCTCAATTAGACATATTACTATCACCTCGTTGTTGATCGCCAATCTGATGTGGACTGTTCTGCGAGGGGATAATTTCCTTTACGGCAGGAGGACTGTCATAGTCTCCAAGATGTTGATGTGAAAGTTTTTTGAACTGGAATGATAAATTTCTCACCCTATCTTTTCATGCGGATGGCGTCCCCCTTCTTTCAGGGAGGCTTTCGTGTGTATCGCCATTGATGTTTGTGGTTGTTGCAAGAGAATTGTCTGTGCTATGCTCTTATTCGTTGACCACGACCTTAATGGCATGCACAATCGGGTCAGTGTCAAACTTGTTGATCTCTTCAAGCGTTTGATGCGTATCTTCTCCAGACTCCTGGCTCATCCTTCAGCTGTGCTACAAGCACCGGGTCTGTCACTGCTGCAAATCGGTGAGAGCCAAGTACTCTTTCCTGTTGGCATTTTGAAATCCTCTAGTGTTGGGTTAGTCTCTTGATAGATGCTGCTATTTCTCTCCTCTTATTTAATAGAATGGAGAGGTGGTGTGACCGCAAGTTCCCATGGATTCCTAACCATTGAAACTTGTGAGCTGGAGAAAGGCGCGACTTCTAGTTATTTATCTTTAGACCCAGGTGTTTGGAACACCTTCCCGGCTGCTTGCAGACAAGTAGTCTTGGATGCTGCCTGCACCCGCCAATCATTCAGGTATGCTACTACATATACTCCTTCGGAGCATAGGTGCTGGACGATCGTGTCCCTTAGCTTTGTGAATATCTTTGGGGCTATGTTTAGTCCGAAGGGCATGGCTGTGAAAACAAATTTTGTCTTCTGTAGCCTGAATCCTAGGTAGGATGAGAGGGGGTGACTGACTGGTAGGTGCCAGTAAGCATCTGCCAGGTCTATTGAGACATTATACGCCCATTTTTGGTAGAAGGG
>NC_090767.1:37886278-37943778 GCF_036898095.1 Palaemon carinicauda
GTGTTCCCACTGATGTTATACATTCAGATAAAGCAAAAGAAAAAAATCACAAAGAATCCCACTGAGATTGCTAAAAGTTCCAGGATGCAGAGGATTGTCCTGTTTCTGTAATTTAAGTAAAGATCCTGATAATGTTACCTGTTCTGTTAAAGGGCTCTACACCCTCCAATAAATCCCAGGATATCTTGCTAAAGTACCCATGGTTCATGCATATATCTATATTGGAAATGGTACGGCCAATTAGTTAATATTCATAGTACTTCTACCTCTTCAGATAAAGGAAAAACAAACATTAGACTATACTAGTGGAAGTGATCAGCATAGCAGGGTCTTATCACTCATCATTTCCATCTCTTTAACTTTGACTCCAAAGACATTGAATTCATTCATGGCTCTTCAAGGTCTTCGTCAGCTTCAGGTATAATTAATATTCCTGGTACCTTAACATGTTATGAAGAGACCTCGGAGGTTACTGGACAATCTTGATTGAATTGCCAAAAGGTCATGCAAGTGTAGCAGAGTCCTGTTACTAAGATGTAATTAACAGTCCTTAAGCATTTCCTATGTGGACCCGTTTCTCTGCTCACTGCTCATTTTTCCTTTGCCTACAACTACTATGAATAGTCGGGCATAATCTTTCCACGCTCTCCTTTATCCTCATACAACTTACAGCACTGAGATTATCTAAATATTCTTGTTCACAAAATAAGTTCACTTTTGCACTGTAAATGTTCATTGGCTACTTATTAATGTTAGGCTTCTCTTCTAGGAGAAAGACACTCGGAAATCAAATAATTGTTTTCCAGTTTTGGGTTGAGACATATCTTCTTTACCAGAGTTTCTAATGTCTTGGGTTAGAGTTATCTTCCTTTAGGGTACAATCAGGCACACTGCTGTAACTTCTTTAACTTCCTCTTGATTTTTTTAAAAAAAATGTGTTTGGTAGGCTTAATAAAAGGGCCATGAATGGCTTATGGTTTATCAAAAAGGTACCACTTCTTTATCTGTTTCTCTATCTTCCTCACATGCATTTATTTTTAAAACCTCTTTTACAGTCTTTCCTTTCGTTGAAGGAGCTAACCTGGAAGGTACTTAGGCTTACATAACTTGTCAGATCTAACTTGGTTAGTCTAAAAAGGCTATGGTTTATATCAATCACTTTATATATATATACATATATATATATATATATATATATATATATATATATATATATATATATATATATATATATGTGTGTGTGTATATATATGTGTGTGTATATATGTGTATATATATATATATATATATATATATATATATATATATATATATATATATATATATATACATATATATATATATATATATACATATATATATACATATATATATATATATATATATATATATACATATATATATATATATATATATATATATATATATATGTATATATATATATATATATATATACATATATATATATATATATATGTATATATATATATATATATATATATATATATATATATATATATATATATATATATATATATATACATATATATATATATATATATATAAGTGCATGTGTGTGTGTTTATGTGTATATATATGTATGTATATATATATATATATATATATATATATATATATATATATATGTATATATATATATGAATATATATATATATATATATATATATATATATATATATATATATATATATATATCTGTACATATTATTCATGTTATCATTATTATTAAATTTGTTTTTTAAATATTATGAATTTTTTTTTCTTGGCTTTTATTGAGCAAAATCTGTGACCCGTACATCCTAGACTTCACCAGTGTCCTATTCAGTAGTGAAATATTCGTGGACTGCAGGCAAATTTTCAGAACCTTACAGTTGCCTCCAAACAGTACGATAGTCTTTTATGGTAGAAAATCTGGTTTTTCACAAGAGGCAATTATCTAAGTTCCAAATTTCTGGTTTTAAGAAAACATTAACATTGAAGTCTGATCAAATTACGTTTATTTATGACTATGCAGCCTGCTTTTCATAAGTCCTCTTATGAATATCGATGTCATGACATTCATGTAATAAAAGTTTTTGGTCGGTATAACAATTTCCATTTATGTTAAATCTACCGAAAACCAGATATAGAGTATTCTGTCTTCAATTATCTTCTCACTGTTATAAGTAAAATACTAGATGATGGAACGGGTTGTTTAATTTTTGTTAATGATTTTAATGCTCACCATCAGGAGTGGTTAAATTCTGTTTCCTCGACTGATCGCCATGCTTTTGAACCAAGCACTGAGATATTCAGAAGTGAGATACTCACAGTTCTGGTAATTGCTCTTATACACCAAATCCCTTGGTGTTATAACAAGTAAAGTTGGTTCTCCAGTTGATACCTCTGATTACGTCTTTATTTAATATTTAGTAAAGTCTGCACTGCTTTACTCTGATTCATCATATTCAAGTAAGAATTAAATACAATCTTATGATGACCGTAATATGAATACGTGAGATCATTGAGCTTGAATTAGTTACAGCTGAATAATAGCATTGAGACTGTTGTTCCTTTGAATGAGAATCTAGACAACATAATTGAATAGGCATATCCCTTCTCGAGTGCTAAGGTACCAAGTGAAACACAAAACTTTCTCCAATGATGATTTTAGATATGCTCATTTGGGGAGAGAGGAGTGCTATGATCTTTTTAAGGACAACAAATTAGATTTGATTTGGAATAACTTTACTGAGCTTAGAGCTTTCTCTCATAAAGTTTATGCTTCAACTGAAAAGGAATACAATGTAACCACAAAGTAAACCCTTTCTGATACAAAGAAGGTTTATAAGTAGTAGACTGCCGTTGAATATGTAATCTTTGGTGTAGATATGAAATGGTTAGTTTCTTTTAATATTTAAACTAAAATTATCTAACAGCAAACTATGAAATATTGGAATAAATATAGAAAAAAAATGCAAAAAAACTATCACTTATATTCATATAATTATTCATCAAGAAAATCAATGTTACTCGTTACGTTACTTTAACCGTCAAATAAAATCAATCAAAATAATAGAAAAGAGGAAAAGTCAGTAAGGTAAAATAATACTTGTGAATATTTGAAGAGATTTCTTCAGCTGTTGTGATCATATTGGTACAGTGGCTTCAGACTTGAAAACGTCGGAAAAAGGTGGCTGAAGTTCTGTTGAAACTGGCACAATGTCTTTGGATTCGAAGCCTTTACGGAATGATGGCATCAAGTAGGGACATCAGAAGTCTTCTCCAAGAATTCAATGATAGAGTGGTGCTAAGGCCAATTTTAGGCAGTGTTGCCTACGTCTTGTCCAAGCAGGAATGGCAGACTTCTTCAATTCCTCTTTATTCAGAGGCAACAGGATTTTGGAAGGATGGCATCAAGTTGGGACATCAGAAATGTTCTCCAAGAATTAAATGATAGTGTAGAACTGAGGCCATGCTCCAGGCAGTGTTGGCTACTTCTTGTTCAAGCAGGAAGGGTAGGCTTTTTCAATTCGTGTCTCTTTACACTCAACAGGATATTGGAGATAATATTTTGTCGGTCGTCATTTCTACACAAGGAGTTATTTTCTTTTTGACAATTCTTCCTGCTGATTGGTTTCCTCAAGAACGCCCACTTCGATCATGCCATTGAAGCTTCTAGAAAAAAATTCTGATACAATCGCTACAATGAGTTTGCCACTATAAAAGCTCTGTAGGTGTCTACTTGTGATGATATTTTTCATAAACATTGAAATACCTCGAGGCTATATTTTCTCAAAACACTTGACTCTACTGATTAAAGCGATCACATCTTCGGCCTAGCCTTGTTCATCAAGACTTGGTTGTTTTGAAAATGCTGACAGCAGCGAGGTGTTGACTGCTTTGGCCAAACTCTACGGTATTTGAATCTCATTTTGCTTTTTGTCTGTTATGATAATATATTCATTAAATATTACGGAATCTGAATATGGCCCATGCCTCTGCCCCCCGCCCCCCCCAAAAAAAAAAATAGAAAAAAACTATACATATTTCCTTTTTAAAGGTTAGCCAAGGATCAAAGATTTATCACTTAACTGAGGAACAACTCTGTATCATGCTCCAACCTAATATCAGGAAATAATTCTTCCTTCACACTCCACTCACACAACACGTGTTATGGGAAAACCCTTAATTCATTGATGTGGGAAAAAAACGAAGGCTTTTATTATTCTGAGAAATCTCTAGAAAGGCTCTCCGCTATGACATCAATCTTTCATTTAATAAGAATTATTTTCTGTTTATAATCTTGTAATCCTTATCCCGAATGAATGACACCTTTATTCATATTCCTAAATCTCTCCAAATAAATTAACAGATTATGATCTGTATACAGAGTTAATACAGGACTATGACGTATCTAAATCTTAAGGTGTTGCAAGGCTTAACATAACCTGAACAATTCCTTTTTAATATTTGAATGGTTTTGCTGAGTTTTATTTAGTTTCTTTGAATAGTAAGAGTCTGGGTGCTTCGTCCCTTTCACTTTTTGCAACAAGACTCCTCCTATGCCAATGTTATTTGCCACAAATGCTAAATTAAATGCCTCGCTAAAATTAGGTAACAATAATATTGGCTCTTAAAGCATTACAGCCTTGAATATACGGAAAGCTTCTACATACTCCTCATTGAGTACCAAACCTCATCCCTCTTTAAACAGATTAGTTATTGAAACTCTCATATCTGAAAATTTTAGCACAAATTCATGGAAATATTTATTGTTAGGACTGGGAAGCTAATGATAGCAAATCTTTCTAATATCTACTTCACCTGAATAAGGGTTAGTTTTCTCAATTTGCGTTTCTTTAGATTTTAAGCAAGATTTGTTTTTTCAAAGGCTGCCCTGACTTTAGCTAAAATTCGTAAGAGTTCATACTAAGTTTTTTGAAAACAAAAGAAGGTCCTCTAAATACACGGCGCAATATCAATACCATTTAAAACTTCATTTATTGACCTTCTGGCTGCATTTTGTAATGAAAAAGAAAAGCTTTACTATATGATCATAACTACCGAACGAGGTTCTACAGTGGATATTGTACTAGCTCGTCTCCATAAAGGTTTTGGTAGAGGTGGTGTCAATTCAGTACTATTAGAGAAAAAAATTCTTTTTTTTTTAATTAAGGTCTTCATTTACTGGACAAACATAATCAGGAAAATATAGTTGATATATTTTTTATGGATAAAGGAAAAAAAATTGTATGGGCAAGAATGTACTTTGTATGGGGACTACACAGACACTTCAGTTTGTACCCATGTAAATCCTTCAACAAAAAAAACGAGGTTAAATAAGATTATCAAATACAAACTGATATTTCTTTAACCCAAAATGATAGACTTTAAAAAATAACGTAATGTATGGAAAAAGGAACTCCCTTTTACTTTAACTTAGGACTAGCTTGTAGAAAACTTATACCTTAACCCTATGGATTTCATTGAACCTTAACCTATGCTGTCAGAGCCTTGAAGGGGACCTGACCCTTATGATGCTGCCGTGGATGAGTTATATTCTTTCAGATTTTGGTAGAACTGACAGGATGACATTCTTCGAGATTCTGGCTGCCCTGACAGGATAAGATGCTTCAGGGTTCAGGCTGTCCTGACAAAATGACATATTTCGATTTCTGACAGCCCTGACAGAAGGATATTCTTCACGATTCTGACAGCCCTCCCATGATGAGATTCTTTAGGGTTCTGGGAGCCCTGAAGGATGACATTTTTTCGAGATTCTGACAGCCCTGAAAGAATGATATTCCTCCGGATTCTGACAGCCTTGCCAGTTTTAGATTCTTTAGGGTTCTGGCAGCCCTGACAGGATAGCATTCTCAAGGATTCTGGCAGCACTGTCTGGATATTCTCCATGATTCTTGGAGCTTTGACAGGAGAAAATTTTTCAGGATTCTGGCAGCCCTGACAGGATGACTTTCATCAGAATTCTGGCAGCCCTGACAGGATGACATTCTTCGGGACTCTGGCAGCCCTGCAAGATGATATTCTTCAGGATTTTAGCAGCCCAGACAGGTTGACATTCTTCAGAACTCTCGCAGCCTTGACAGGATGCCATTCTTCAGGATTCTGGCAGCCCTGACTAGATGATATTCTTGAGGTTTCTGGCACCCATGACAGGATGACATTCTCCTGGATTCTGGCAGCCCTATCAGGAGAACATTCTTCTAGCAGTCCTGACAGGATGACATTCTTATAAATTCTGGCAGCCCTGAGAGGATATTCTTCAGGATTCCGGCAGCCTTGACAGGATGCCATTCTTCAGGATTATGGCAGCCTTGATAAGATGAGTCTCCATGGTTTTGGCTTCCTTGGCAAAATGAAATTCTTTATGATTCTAGCAGCCCTGAAAGAATAATATTCTTCAGGATTAATAAAGATGCATTGGAGAAGTACATGTGCAGCCCTGACAAGTTGACAATATATTTTCTATTGTGATGAAGAGCCAGTGAAGTTTGTAGTCAAGCCTAGGCTACGTGAAGAGGGTCAACCTGAAAGAAAAATTTTCTAGTTTAAGTAAAGCTGTCTTGGCAATAAGATGCATAATGTCTATTAAACAGACACAACCATTTTCTATGTTTTTGGCCTTTTCAAGAGTTGGCTGCATAAGTTACAAAATTAAGCCTAACAAAATCAATCAAATGTCCAAGAATTAAAAACCTATGTGAAGCTCCTTACCTGCTCCAGAGCTAGTCCTATCTCATACAGAAATAAGGTAAGGGTTTTTGTATTAAAATTATGTTGCTGCTCCTCACTCCTCAAACTGGTCATCATCCTTAATGGCCAGAATCTTAGCCCCATACATAACAGCATCTCCTGAGTTGTAGACATCTTCCGCCTCCATATCCACCAGTTTGAAATAATTACCTTAGAAAAAAATTGAACTATTAATGTAGTCTAAAACAATAACGAAGCCATTCCCCTGAAACTTAAAATGAATGTTTGAATGTAGGTTAGAATAAATTGATTCATGAAATCAAAAGATTAAAAGAAAACAATTAGGCTGTCCTATCTGGGCTAGGGGAAAAAAACTATTGGGAGTCCCTCACCTCTGTTTCCTTTCCTTTAAAGGGTAGGAGTCATTCACACTGTCCCCCATGTCCTCCAAGAAATGTGAGGACTCATCAAGGGGAACAGGATTATAATTATCTTTATTGGTGATAGCCTGCTTTCTCTTCTTGACATCTTGCTTATTCTATTGAGCCTTCCTCTTCTTTTGGCACTTGGCCCGGAATTCAGAAATAGATTCTTCTTTTTCAGTAAGTATAAAGGCCTTGACTTTATATTTTGTCCTTGGCCTAAGGATGACCAGGAGCGTTAGTGTAGGATCGGACAGACTCGGGAATAATAGGCTGGTCTAGTTCTCTTGAAGAGCTATAAGACTTCCTGCAGGAAGAATCAGAGCTGTGTAGTTGTCATTCCCAAAGTTGAGGGCCCATCATCAGTAGGCTGCCCAAATATAGTTCCCTGGGAGAAATCTGAGTAAGCTCCAAATCCAGAGTCAGCGTTGGTATTCAGACATCATCAGAGGAAGGAGATGGAGAAACTCCTAAAAGGCCCAAAGACAGACATCCGATGGCTGGATATTAGCCAATGTATGAGGAGGCAATGTCGCTATGATGATGGCCTTCTGCAATACATACTCAATATCCTGAATGTTCACGTGACATTCTGCATTTTCAGTTATCAAAAGGATCTTATTGTGCATTGAGCAAGAGGGCCTTTCTTCGACTTGCTGTAGCATCTCAAGGAAACACTCACCATTCGTTCATCCATTCTGATGCAGGATTTCTTTTGACCTATCAATAGTTCCTCGTATGAGAAAATCATTCTTTCTCTTTCTCGGAATTATAAATACCGGATGGATGTAATGACCTGAAGCATTCATGATAGTGACACCAGTCATTGTGGAATTTCTTTCATGGGATATCTGAGAGGCAAAAGGCTGACCCTTTTCACATAAGACCTTCACCGGCTTCATCACAGTAAACAAGTTACTCTCATCCAAATGGAAGATCCTATCGTGGGCTAACATATACTTCTCCATTTCTTCTGTGTAAGCCTTGAAGTAAACTTCGTTTGCACGGTTCAAACCAATGCGCCTGGCAATGGTCATGTCATCTGGAGCCTTCCGGCTGAAAGCAAGGAAGACCAAACTTTTAAAAATAAGTCAACAAGCATTTAACTACAATTTTTGCATTGCAGCATCTTACTGAGATTGCTTCTAAGTAATGGGTTAGAATATCCGTGATTGTTAATAGATAGTTTATAGATTTTTAATAGAAAGTGATTGTTAACCCTGGATAGGTACGCTCCTCGGACACCCCTTTAAGGGTATACTCGGACGCGAACGACCCCGACGCCAAAAAAAATTCTTGAAAAATCAGTTTTTGCAGTAACCTCCTTTTTTCTTTTGCCAAAAAAAACTTCAATGAATGCTTAAAACAACTGTAAAGATAAATACTACTCATCTGCAGAAAAACCATGTATTATAAATATTTTAAAAAATTAAGTAGAAAAAAAAGACCTGACATAAAAATTCATAAAAAAAAGTTTATACATATATACACAAATCCTTTTAGGAATTGATTCTTGAATGTTTAGGACACATCTTGATGTATTTTGGATGAAGTCAGACCCATGGAGGTGAAGATCTGAAATGAGAAAAAAAGGGTAACTTTTTTTGGCCAAAAAAATTTGTCCAAATTTCATGAATTTTTTTGGGTACCCAAATGAAATAGGAAGTGGCTAATTTTTTTAGGGAATAAACATATGTTATCCTAAAATAGAAATATGTAAAAAAATCTTCATTATTTTGTAAATTACATTTATATCAGGGGCCATATCTAAAGGTAATTTTTTGAGTACTTAGAAATTTCGTAAAAAAATACATATATTTAATATATAATATGATATTTATGCAGGTAAAAATATACCAAAATATCACAAATTCTATAGGGAACAAGAATATATATAGATAGGGCAGCTTACGCTTCGGATATGTCCACAAAATGGCCGCCAACCACACTGACTCAGACTCCCTAATCTGCCACTTGAAATGTAGGAAGGGTATGTCAATTTCAAGGTGTTATTTACTAATCTAATTATTATTGGATATGCATAAAAATTGTATGGTGGGTTGCTGGATAATTGTCGATTATTTTACGACTATAAAATTAAAATTCTGACCCAAAAAAATTTTTTTGAAGGGAAATAAAATCGAAAAAAAAAATGTAAAACAATATTTTAGCTAAAAATATTTGATGATATTCAATCAAAAAAAAGTAAACAAAATTTTCCGACAAATAAACATCTAGAGGAATCATTACTCTGTGATAGTTCCTTAGTACGTAGTAATTTTGAAAGAATTGGGAAAAAACGAAAAAATGGCAATCACCGGAAAATCGAACACATACCTATATATACGCCATATCTGGCTAAAAAAAAGATAGGCATGGGTAGCCAGATCATCTAGAAACACTTTCCAACACTATAAAAATATAAGTTTTGCGACACTACTTGCCAATTCCTTACGGTAACATGACTAAGCAAAAAAATGCAAAACAAATAAAAAGGGGCACTCGCGGAAAAATGGCTAACATTCTAATATACGGCATTTCAGAAAAAAAAAATTCAGCCACGTGCTAGGCAAACCATCAAGGCACATTTTCCGACAAATAAACATCTAAATGAATAATTACTCTGTGATAGTTCCTTAGTACGTAGTAATTTTGAAAGAAATGGGAAAAAACGAAAAAATGGCAATCACAGGAAAATCGAACACATACCTATATATACGCCATATCTGGCTAAAAAAAGAAGATAGGCATGGGTAGCCAGATCATCTAGAAACACTTTCCAACACTATAAAATTATAAGTTTTGCGACACTACTTGCCAATTCCTTACGGTAACATGACTAAGCAAAAAAAATGCAAAACAAATAAAAAGGGGCACTCGTGGAAAAATGGCCATTCTAATATACGGCATTTCAGAAAAAAAAAATTTCAGCCACGTGCTAGGCAAACCATCAAGGCATATTTTCCGACAAATAAACATATAAATGAAATATTACTCTGTGATAGTTCCTTAGTACGTAGTAATTTTGAAAGAAATGGGAAAAAACGAAAAAATGGCAATCACAGGAAAATCGAACACATACTTATATATACGCCATATCTGGCTAAAAAAAAAATAGGCATGGGTAGCCAGATCATCTAGAAACACTTTCCAACACTATAAAAATATAAGTTTTGCGACACTACTTGCCAATTCCTTACGGTAACATGACTAAGCAAAAAAATGCAAAACAAATAAAAAGGGGCACTCGCGGAAAAATGCCCAACATTCTAATATACGGCATCTCAGATAAAAAAAAAAGACATGCACGTGTTAGCCCAACCATCAAGGCACACTTTCTAACACATAAACATGAAAAAAAAATCAATAATATATGGCAATTCCTTACTACGTAGTAAATTTTTACAAATATTGAAAAAAAACAGAAATTGGCAACCGCAGTTAAATACCCAATATACCAATAACTACGTCGTATCTGACAAAAACAAAATCACGCATGGGTAGCCAGATCATCTAGACACACTTTCCAACACTAAAAAAGCAAAAGTTTTACGACACTATTTAGCAATATCTTACGGAAAAATGACTTGGCAAAAAAATGAAAAAAAATGAAAAAGGGACACTCGCGGTAAAATGCCCGACATTCTAATATACGACATCTCAGATAAAAAAAAAGACATGCACGTGTTAGCCCAACCATCAAGGCACACTTTCTAACACATAAACATGAAAAAAAAATGAATAATATACGGCAATTCCTTACTACGTAGTAATTTTTACAAATATTGAAAAAAAAACAGAAATTGGTAACCGCAGTTAAATACCCAATATACCAATAACTACGTCGTATCTGACAAAAACAAAGTCATGCATGGGTAGCCAGATCATCTAGACACACTTTCCAACACTAAACAAGCAAAAGTTTTACGACACTATTTGGCAATATCTTACGGAAAAATGACTTGGCAAAAAAATGAAAAAAAATGAAAAAGGGGCACTCGCGGTAAAATGGTCCTCGTGGTGATGAACGACATTTTAAATAAAAAAAAAAAACATGCACATGGTAGCCAAACAATCCACCAAGACTTTCCACAACTGATAACCTATACAAGTTGCACCATTCTACGACAATTTCATAATACGTAATAACTTTGATAATTATGCAAACTACCTTAGAAGGGTAAACTCGGACGCGAACGACCCCGACGCGTCTCAGAAATCGGGGAAGGAGTACAGCTACAGCAATGCACATCTGGACACTACTAGAGCGTGTAGGGGAGACACCTCCTGCAGGTCGATCACCCACAAATTCAGTCACGGGGGTGAGTCACGTGAGAAAAACCTGTTTTTTTTTGACGCTCGGGGTCGCAAACGACCCATCGTACCTATCCAGGGTTAAGACAATCCTTATAAAAGGATAAAATCCGTTAAAACAACACCACATACACTCATTGCACAGAGTCCATAAAGTATACAATGCTCCCGAAGGCTTAAATCACTAGTTACAACACGACAATCATGAACTCATTGTACACCCTCAATGTTCAACGGTGAGAGAAGACTAAAATTATTGACAGATCTTTTATCAGGCAGCCTTAATAACATTTAAAATGCATCCAAAAGACAAAACCACTACATATGCCCTTTTTTCACATAACACAGCTTTTGCAACGTTTACAAAGCTACCCTACCACTTTCACTCGCTGCACTTCCTCTATAACATTTACAACGCATCCAGAGGGCTCAAATCCCTGACAATCCTTTCCTCAGCCAGCCTCTTTAATGTTTATAACACTTACTTTCTACCCCCATACTTCTAGGTAAAGGCTACCTATATCAATTGCGATATTCTTAAAAGGCTCCCCCTCCGATGGAATGTTATATAAATGAGCTCTGGGAATTACTTGATTGGAATTACCATCAACTTGACACTTGTGAGTTTTATCTACCCCTGAAAGTCCTTGATCGTCATGAACTAATCTCAAAAGTAAATTGCGAAGCCTCATAGGAATTACTAACTGTTCAATAATCTCTTTGCTAACTGATTTGGGGCAAACATAATGACAAAAGATTTCCATACAAACATTATTGGGATAATTATCCAACTGATATTGAAAAATACAAGTCAGTATTTCATATTCTCTCTGCAAATGGAGTAGCTTATCCGTATTCAGAATGTTGGTGCCTAAACAATCTTAGTAACTATTACTTTAAATTTAGTACATTGACTATGTCTATATCAATTTTCTTGACAGTTACATCGTAAGCTTCTCTAACACTCTTACCACCTATAGAGTAGGTCTTTTCAGCCACAGTCCTACTAAGATAAGAATCACCACTTCCATCAAACATGTTCGAATACATGAAAAAAACTATGACAGTAGTGTATATCTGTAACTAAATCTGACCCAGTTACTATCATTTTTAGCACTTAAACCTCACTTACAATAGAATTCAAACATTTTGATGTAGTTAAATCATTACCGCCTATAATGACAACGCTTCCATTAGGCATATGGTCATCAATACTCAAACTTCAGATTTTATTATGGTACATCTCGGGTACTAACCTGTATGCACTAAATACAGTTTTTTTTTTTTTATCAATATCATAGTCCTTACTCTCATCGTCAGAGATACAACTATACACAGAAAGTGCCGTACCACTTAACACTGAATGTAAATACAAAATCCACTGGCTTTCTGGACAACCTACTCTGTTCTGTGACAGGCCGAGAGAGGCTGTGACTAAGAAGGCGGGATGAAAGCAACTGAGTAACTTTATTACAGAACATCTGTTTATATATACATAAAATCCAGGCAAAAAGGACAATAACATAACAGGCAATTTCATGTTCAACCGACAACCCTTGCTGTTAACAGTTAACGGTGAGAAAAACAGACATGTTTATACGGGTCCCTATCAGTGCGAGGGGAGAGCGAAGATACAAAGCATAATATACACAAAAAAAAAGAAATGTCGTTACTATGTTGATCGTGTGACACACGGTTGGTACATGGTCCCCCCCCCTAAAATTGACATACTCTACATGTTAAATAGGGCGCCCTGATCTAGAGAGGCTAACTGTAGGCGGGTCATCTGACAGGAGATAAACAGGTTTTAGACGATCAATGGAGACCCAGTCTTCTTTGCCACAAATGATTAGTAGGAATGCTTTCAGATTGCGTCGGATCAATGAAAAGGCCCATGTAAGGGGACATTAGCGGTGGCTTGCTAGTGTCGTTGTGTAGGAAGACGTGCGTTGTAGAGTGCAAGTCTGTCGGTATGCGATGCTTCGCTTGGAACTTGAAAGTCTGGCAGCGTGTCGTATTCGCTGGAGATTGTTGAAGGAGGTTGCAGAAGGAAAAAATTCGACAGGGATGACCAACGGGTCGCCATATACCATTCCAGCTGCGGAGAAGTCGAGGGCATCTTTAGGAGTGGTCCTTAGTCCCTGGAGGGCCAAGGGAAGCTGAGTAAACCAGTTGGAATCCATGCAGCGGGACATCAAAGCTGCTTTGAGGGTGCGATGAAAACGTTCAACCATTCCATAGGCAGCGGGGTTGTAGGCAGTTGTCTGATGTAGGGTGATGACCAGGAGATTTGCTAATGATGTCCACAATGGGGAGGTGAAAGTGGTACCCCTGTCAGAAGTAATATGCTCAGGGATACCAAATTTTGCAATCCATCCTGAGAGTAAGTCAGATATACATGAGGCGGACGCTACAGTTTCCATGGGAATAGCATCAGGACAATGAGTGGAGCGGTCGATGACGGTAAACAAGTAACAATGTCCTTGTGATGTGGGTAGGGGGCGTACAACGTCGTCGTGAATGTGGGCAAAAAGATCATGAAAATGAGGAGAGGTGCCTACTCATGAATCCGTGTATCGATGTACTTCGGAAGTTTGGCAAGAAGCAGAGGTGCGGACTCAATCGTTAGTATCCTTAAAAATGCCGTGCAAATGAACTTTGTCTTCAGCAGCTGTGCAGTAGAACGTCACGAGGGATGTGAAAGGCCGTGAATGAAATAAAACACCTGTCGGCCCATGGGACCAGGAATCCAAGGTCGCAATCTACCAGTACTGATGTCACATAAGAGGGTGGTGTTGGAGCCGTCGAGGGGGATGTCTTCCCAACGGAGGGATGTGTAGGATGTCCTTGATACTCTAGATCCTGTCGTTGGGTTTCAACCAAGGCATTGTAATCCAATCCCAAGTGACCGGCAGCCAATGTGTTTCTTGACAGGGCATCGGCAATGTGATTTATTTTCCCAGGGACGTGTTGATGGGTGCAATTGTATTCAGCCACGGCGGAGAGACGTGCAGACCAGGCGTCAGACTGTCGAGTGAAGGCATGCACCAGAGGCATGTGGTCTCTGTGAATGACGAAGGGTGTACCTTCTGAAAAATGGCAAAAGTAACGGACAGCCAAGTGCACCGACAGATAGAATAACCCGATTCTGCCTTGGACAGTTATTTGCTGAAGAAGGCCAATGGGCGGGGCGAGCCGCTGACCACCTGTTCCAGTACTACACCAATAGCGACATCGATGGCATCTGCGGAGAGAAGGAGAGCGGCGTGTGGAATGGGAAAAGTGAGAGCTACAGTGGTTGATAGGGCTTTCTTTGCATTGGAAAAGGCCGCATCTTGAAGGGGACCCCACTTCAGGTCCTTTGGCTTGCCCTTGAGGGGAACAAGTGTGGCGCCCACGGCTGGCCGAAAACGGTGATAATAGTTGATCATGCCAAAGAATTCTTGAAGAACTTTGATGGTCGAGGGCGTGGGGAAGTTCTAAACTGCTGCTGCCTTCTCAGGGAGGGGAAGGACACCTTCAAGACTGATGCGATGCCCTTAGAACGACACTTTGCTAGCGCCAAAGGTACGCTTGTCGTACCGGACTACAAGGCCGTTTTGTTGCAGGCGGTCGAGCAAGATGCGCAAGTGACAGAGGTGTTCCTCTTTTTAGTAAGAAAACACAAGTATGTCGTCTACATAACATACACATAAGGGGAGGTCCTCTAAGATGCCATCCATGAGACGTTGAAAAGTGGCCCCAGCATTACGAAGGCCAAAACAGGAGTAATTGAAGGTGTATGTACCAAACTGAGTGGTGATGGCGGTCTTCGGGATGTCTTCTGGGTTCATAGCCACCTGATAATACCCCTTCAAAAGATCGACCTTGTAGAAAACCTCGCTTTCTGCAGGTAGGAGGTCACGTTGGCTATGTTTGGGAGGGGGTAGTGAACCGGTTCTGTTTGCATGTTCAGGCGCTAGCAATCCCCACACAGACAGAGGGAGCTGATTTTCTTCAGACCGATGTGTAAGGGTGACGACCCTTGGCTGGAGTCCTTTTGGCAAAAGCCAATTTCCTCCCTTTCGGTGAAAGTCTGTTTGGCGGCTGCCAATCGTTCCGGTGCCAGACGTCTGAATTTTGCGAAGGCTGGGGGTCCCGTCGTCTGGATATGGTGATAAATACCGTGCTTGGCAGGAGCCTTGGGCATTTGGCGAAGTTTTGGACGGAAAAATTCCGGGTACGAAGTGAGGAGGTGGGCGTAGGCCTCTGTGGGTGCGCTGATGTGGAGAGCGAGGTTGGAGGGGGCGGGTTGAGGAAGTGCCGACAAGTAGGAGTGTCCGTTGACCAATTGTCGGTGAGCAACATCGACCTGAAGGTGAAAATAAGAGAAGAAATCCGCACCGAGGAATGGCAATGTCCAGTCATCAACGAGAAACTTCCAATTAGATTTACCGTTTCTAAATGATATTGTGAGGTTCTCGTAAGGGTAGTTGTGTATCGCAGATTCGTTGGCAGCTAACAGGCGGATGTCGGCAGACACAGACAAACAAAGTCGTGTCCTGAAGAGTTCCCTTTGCCAAAAAGAACGACAAGCACTAGTGTCTACCAAAAATCGCACGCCCATTCCATCATCATGTAAAAAGAAAAGATTAGAAACACGGGAAGCCACCACCACAAGCAATGGCCTACTTACAGGTTTTTTGGCAACTGATATTCCTTGGCACATATTTTCATTGCTGTCCCAAATCTGTAGTGGTAGTAGCAAATCTGCGGCCGATGGGCGGTAGTAAGTGGCTGTAGAAGTCATTGGTTGGGGCGCGAGCGAGTGATGGGTGATGGGTACGCTTTATAGCCACTCTGGCTCGTTACGGGGTAGGCGTGTATGTCGTACAGTATTCACATCAGCTTCGGTTGACGTTGAATAGGCGTCCTCTTTGTCAGGAGAGGAGGCGTTGATGGAGGTCTTGAAGGTCGTGAAGTGGCTGTCCAAAAGGGCGTCAGCTTTGGTCATCAAGTCCTTTATGGGTAAACTATCGACATCGGGTATGGCAGCGAGTACAGGTTCGGGTAAACAGCGTATCCAAAGGGCACGAAGTACATTCACCTCACGAGGAGATCCATCTGCCGGAGGTTACAGGAGAGCGATTCTGGTCATATTCCTGAGGGCGAGCGAAGCCCTTTGGTCCCCCAATGGTTGTTGAGAGAGCTGAAAAACCAGCGGGCACTGCTGCAGAAGGTATGTTTTGAGGGCGTTATATGCTATTGGGGTGTCTCCTTGTTCACAAAGCCAGTCGGATATTTCCGGGAAGGTGTCCTTGGGTATCGCCCCGAGAACAAATTCTGCTTTGGTGGTTGAGCGAGTTATTCCATTGATGTGAAACTGGATTTCTGCGCACTGAAACCAAGCAAGCGCCTCTCCGCTGGCGAATGGCGAAAGTTTCAATGGGGCGGCACCAACTTCCGTGGAGTCCGCCATAGTACCAATGATGGGAGGGATGGAAGGCGGGAGGAGGGAGTCGACTTCCGAGGTCACCAATGTAACCCGGCTGAGAGAGGCTGTGACTAAGAAGGCAGGATGAAAGCAACTGAGTAACTTTATTACATAAAATCCATTTATATATATATATATATATATATATATATATATATATATATATATATATATATATATATATATATATATATAAATATATATATATATATATATATATATATATATATATATATATAAACTCCAAGCAAAACTGACATAAGAACATAACAGGCAATTTCATGTTCAGCCGACAACCGTTTCAGTTAACAGTTAACGGTGAGAAAAACAGACATGTTTATTCAGGTCCCTATCAGTGCGAGGGGAGAGCTAAGATACAAGCATAATATATGAAAAAAAAGAAATGTCCTTACTATGTAGGATCGTGTGACACACGGTTGGTAGAGTTCTTTGACTTTTCGAAAGAGATGAAATATTCTGTTACATCTCCCTCATCAAACTTTGTCATTAATTTCAACACTGCTCCCCTCTCTAAATTATCAGAGTCATCGTTCAATGATGAATTACTACCTTGTCTGCTACCAGAACCATTACTTCCTGGTCTGCTACCTGGTGGACAATTATGAATATTTTTCACTAAATGAGCGATTTCTAACTTATGCTTACGATGTCTCTCATTTTCTTCTCAATGTCTCTAATTTTCTTCTCTCTGAGCTGCTCTTTCATCTCTTTCATGCAATTCCCTTCCTATCTTCAAATCATACTCGCTTAGAGCATCGACACCACTGCCAAAAAGCCTTCGTGACTCTATAAAATATTGTGTTAAAATCACTCATACAGCTTTTTTTTATATTCTCCCAGTTTCACATGGTACTGTTGTAGAAAATCGTGGCAAGGTAGCAAACTGTTATAATCTGGAAATAGTAAGTTTTTTCTTTTTCAACATCTAATATAAAATATTCCAACAACCAATAAAATATGGGAAATAAGTATAAAAAGAACCTCACAGAAAACATTATGTTTATTCACAAACTTATTAATAAAGAGAATTAAAGTAGCCATTTTGGTTACTTTAAATGACAAATAGATTTATTCATAATATTATTAGAAAAGGTGAACAGTCAGTTAGGTAGAATGATACCTAAGGTATATTGAATAGTTTTCTTCAGCGATTGTAATGATGATGGTAAAGAGGCTTCAAAAGCGCCCACTTCGATCACGCCAGAGAGCCTTGTGAGACAGATTTCTCAAGCAATCTAGACCTCATTATAAGCCACAACAACTAAGCAGCATGTGTACCTCGAGGCTTCGTTTCTAAAAAAATTGTTGACTCTAATGATTAAACCGAAGACATCTTGGTTGAAAAAAAAAAAGGTTCCATTATTGCTGCAGGCACAATTTGTTGAGGCTCAGTCTGTAGCTAGAATGCTGATGACAGTGAGATGATGATAACTTTGAACAATCATTATGGTAGTCAAATATCGACTTGCTGCAAGCACTGAGAGTGAATATATTGTTTTTTTTTTATTGATATATTCGTTCAATAATATTGTATCTACCCATAGGGTTCTGTCACTCACTGTCGGGAAAAAAAGTCAAGCCTTTTAGCTGATGTGTTTCAAAGTAACTAGAGTAATAAGAAACTTGATCCTTCTTATTTCTGTTCTCTTGAGCCTAAACATTTGAAAGCAAAGCTCTCATGATGGATCTTAATGCTTACAGAATTGTAGACCAAAATTATATTTTCCTTTGATTTTTTTTCATAAAGACTGCAGATTTTTTAGCTCTAAAGCTATCTCTTATTTTCTTTTAGTTAGCAAGATGAGGTTCTTTAAAGACTTGTTCGAGAGTTGGTAATGTTACTCCATTAGGTAAATGCGTTTTTTGGGCTCAAGCCATGACGTCCTGATGGAAGCTTCCTTCAGTAGCTTCCTAGGGTATATTTAACTACAGTGGATATACCCAGAGAATTAAACTAAAGGTTATCACAGAATTCTAACTTCTGATGCGAGTACCCTAAAGGTTTCCCTCTAGGATATCGTATATCAACAGGGGACGCATGTATTAACAGACCACATAGCTATCTGCACCCCATATAGAGTTAACACTTCGATATGGAAAGGTGGAGAATAACTGGGGAGCCGTTCCACAGTTACACTCATCCGTGGCTGCTTTTGGTACTCGAGACGTAAACAAACGGGCGCCATTGCTAAATGACGTCACGTCCGTCCTCATCCTTCTGCCTGTAGCTTCTCGCTTTAGTCGGATTTTCCTTGAGTGCGTTTTTCATCTGCTTACATCGCTGTTATGTCGCTACCTTCAGCCTCGCCTTCTTCTGGAAAGTTGAGTTCCAGGTCCAAGTATTGTTTAAATAAGCTCTAGCTGTAAAATAACTTCTACTTTTCGTAAAATATTGAGTTTTGTGGCAGAACTGTGCCGATACCGGACGCGCCATTTTATGGCGTCACTGTTCATGTTGCATGCTTTATTTAGTTAGCCAGAACAGCCCTCTCCGGTCTTTTAACTAATTAATATTATTAGTTGTTTAGTCTTCACAGCTAGGAATTACTTATATCGTGTTTTAGCGCTCATCAGACTCGGTCGCCATTCGACCCCATACTAGATCGCTAGCTTAGCCCCTAGGCTGGACAGCCTAGTGCTTGTTTTCATGCATGATATTTACCAGTGTTCCTAGGTTAAGTTATGAAGATTGTGGCATTATTAAACATACTATTAACTGTGATGTAAGTGTTTTCGCCTCCGGGGACCATATAAGGGACTGGGTTGATTGCGTATCTTTCCACCCTAACCTAATGTAGGAACCCCTATATGCTCCCTAATTCCCCTGCCCGCGGGCGTTACCTCTGTGTAGTCTTGCTTCCCCTTCTATATAGGTGAATTTTGTCTACAATCAGAGCGTTTTCGCTTCTTTGCCTACCCTAAGGGAATGACCCTCCCATAGGGTCGGACCGAGAAATAAGGAATGGCTCTGCCCTTCCTCAGTTGAACCTGGTTGGGTTACTCCTTCCTCCCTGCAACTTGCGATGTGTCTTTCAAGCTTTCCTAGCCTATTAGTTAGCCCTCCTTCTCTAGGTTAAACTCTGGGGGTTGACTCTGCCCTATTATAGTTTGGGACGGTACTCCTGTACTGTTCTTATTCTGGGCTACCTAACCTAGGTTAGGGAGGGTTCTCCCTTACCTTGGTGGCCGTTCTCATACAGAGTCTCCTCTATAGAAAGACCCCTCTTGTTCCCCCTCCCCACCTATCCCTTTGGTGTAGGCTTGCCTACACACATCTGTCCTTAGTCCCACAACTCCTCCCTTGGGTGGAGTGGTAGGGCTAACTTGTTCTCCTGCTGAGCTGGCCGCTCTGGTACACATACCCTTCATAGCGTTCTATGGGAGTGGTTGCCAGCAGCGGTCCGGCCGGCGGGGGTTTCCCCCCTCTTGAGTGCCCTCTACCCCAGGCACCCTGCCAACTACCGGCTCCCTGCCGCCGGATGCTAGGAGTATCCACTCCTATCATGAGTGCACTCTCTCCGGAAGGATGCCGGAGGGGTATGAGATCTTACCCCTTCCATCCTTCCTTACCTTTCTCTCTTTCTATGCTGGTGCCGGTCCCTTGCCGCCTCTACTGCCGGTGATAACCGCCACTACCTCAGGTGACCTTCTTTCATAAGATGCCCTCCCCCTCTAAGACGTCAGCCTTCCGTGTGCCGGAGGCTGCCGCCTTCCGTCGACATACAGCTGACGTCCCACCCCTCATTTTACTTAGTAACAGATGGCCGACCTTCGGAGCCGGCCACCGGCGTGCCGGCATTGATTGCCGGCGATCTAGGTATACAACCATATACATATCTATCTTATGAATTGATCCAAGCTCACCAGGCCGTCAGCCTTCGGCTGCCGGAGCCGGCGCCCCCTGCTGGAGACCCGCCGCTGTGCCGGCGGTCGCCACGATAGTATTATACTTTAGATACTCAGTGTGTCTGTCTTGATGCCTTCCACCCTGCAGGACCAGCCTCCGGCGTGCCGTCGGTCTGCCGGTACCCTCCTGAGACGTTAAGGGACATGCACCCCTTCCCATACCTGCCGACAACATGCCGACAGTCAAAATGCTGCAGCCAGATGGCTTGGCCACTTCTATATATAAGGGTTATCTTACCATCCAAGATTGTGGCTATGCTGTTTGATTGCATATTACAATATTACAGCATACTCTGTTTGTCTTAGTGCAGCCGATTGCCGGAGCCTACATTTAATAAGGGGTTTCTCCTATACCCCTTCTACTCCAGGGATCTAAGTGGTCTCAGACCCTGCGGGCAATTTCTGTTAGAAGCTTAGCTTCTACCCACCACGGCTTATCCATATGGATTTCCGTTTTGTGACCTTCGGCCACAAAGGAAATTGCCTACTGATAAGGTTACGGTAACCGACTGGGCGGGATTCACAAGTATGTGTCTATCTACTTCCTTTCCTGCTCATTATTCTCAAGCATTATAATGCCTTGTAAATTACTTTAATGTTAAAAAATTTAGATTAAGATATCGTAATTTTAGAGTAATGTAAGTCATTCTCATGCCTTCCATGTACTCATGATCTCTTTCTTTTACAGGAGGAGTATATGAAGTATGAGAGCAACTTCTGCGGGGTGAAGCGCCCGGACTTCTACGGGCACAAGGCGTGCCGGACCCACGCCCCCTGCGCCGCCAAGAAAGGCGACCTAAAGTATTGGGACCCGCAGAACTGTACAGTCTGCAAGAGTCGTTTGGTCGAGGCGTTCGACGATCCTCCTTCTGTGGAAGCAAGGGACAACGCTCGAGAGAAGCTATGCAAATCGGTGCGTGGCTTCCAGAGGAACGCCATCGGACCGTATCTCGCCAACGAAGATTTGAGGGCCTTGCTTTTCCCAAAGGCATCCAAAGACTCTGTGGTCCCCCGTGATCAGATCCCCACCGTCCAGATCATGGTGGAACCTGATATTGTCATGGCCCAGTCCATGCATGAGTGCCATATAGATTCCGATAATGTGGAACGTATGTCGGAAGTGTCAGAAGAGACGGAGAAGAACCTCATGGGCGAGGAACTCGACTATGAGGAAGATCAGGTGAAATACCCTGATTCGGAGACCGAGGTCGCTCCCGCTCCTACTCCCGCAGCAACTCCTGCACCGTCCGAGGAACCTGTTCCTTCGACTTTTGCCACCCCGGACCCTCTTCCATCGGCCACTCAGGAGGTCTTCAAGATGCTTGAAGCCCTCATGGAAAGAAAACGACGAGAAACCCAGGAGCAATTCCAGACTACTCTGGTTAATCTTAAAAAACCGAAACGGATTTCGGTTAAGGACCTCCCCACTTGCTCGGAAGCTAACCCATGGAGATATGCCGACCATATGCCAATCACGACTGGAAAAATCTAGATCAGTGAAAGGGTTGGCTCTATCTTGCTGGAAGAAGTGGAATTCTTTCCGAATTTCGAGGCTTATCCGGACTGTTACGTCCGGCTCAGGTCCAAACCAGCCTCAAAGGAAGAGACCGAACCGAAGGAGGTTATCGTGTTCGATCTCGCGAAGGCCCAGGCTATGTTAGCCCAGGCGGTGAAGAGTAGGGGTTTCACCAACTCCACGATACCGGCGCTTAGCAAGAAGCATCCAACCTTCGTTGCGCCGAATGCTGCGACTTTCCCCTTCATCGAAAAGGCCTTCACAGCGGTCTTAAAGGCAGTGGAGGAAGGGAAACCTTGCCCTGCACTGGAGGAGTGCAGACCCTTCTCCCTTACTGTTCCTCCCGATGATAGGCACTGGGAAGACGTCCAGTCAACCTTCACGGTAGGGAAATTAGAGCCTGACATAGCCGGTCATCAATTTGATGAGGACCTCCCAAGGCTAAATGATCACCTCCTTCGTAGGGAACAGGATACGAAGGAGAGGCTTGCCGCGTCGCTGTCCCACCAGGTACAGCTAGAACTTATGGCAGGGGATACTAGAGTCCTGGACTTTTATATGGTCCTAGCCAAATCGCACTTGGCAACGGTGACGAAGGACTTATATAGCTTCACTAGGGCTCGCAGAGCCTGTGGTGAATTCGTGTTCGCCAACGCGACGGTGAAACACGAACCCCGGAGGCTGATTTACTCCAATATCTGGGGTAAGTATCTCTTCCCTTCCTCTCTGGTGAAAGAGATTGTAGACAAGGCCGCCACGGAGAATAGGAACCTTCTCCACAAGTGGGGCATGTCAAGGAAGAGGAAATCTTCTCAGGACGATGGCCCTCAAACTAAGAGGAAACCTCAAAAGCTGAAACCCCAGAAACGTCAACAGAGACGGCAGTTTCCAGGTACCGCTACTCCCCAAGTGGCCACACAGCCTCAGCAGACCTTTCAGTTAGTCCCCCAACCAGTGGTGTCGAAGTCACCGGTCTTTACCCCTGCATATGAGCAACACGCTACTACCTTTCATCCCAGAGGTAGGGGCTCAAGCAGAGGTTCCGGCAGAGATTCGTCTTGCCGTCCCTCCAGAGGCAGAGGAGGAAGGGGAGCTAGCGGCTAAGGTGGCAAACCCTCGGGACACCAGAAGCAATGAAGTGCTTCCGGTGGGAGGAAGACTCCGCCAATTCCAGGATCGTTGGACCTTCGATCCCTGGGCGCACAGCATCGTCAAGAAGGGACTAGGCTGGAGCTGGACTCAACCACCCCCAGCCTTCCAGCAATTCTTCCAACAGTCAAACCCCCTCCTGGAAGAATATGTCCTAGAACTCTTGAACAAGAAGGTGATCAGGAGGGTAAAGTCAACCAGGTTCCAAGGGAAACTATTTTGCGTTCCCAAGAAGGACTCCGACAAACTCAGAGTCATTCTAGACTTATCCACTCTCAACAAGTTCATTGCGAACAACAAGTTCAAGATGCTGACTCTGCAACTTATAAGGACCCTTCTGCCTCAAGGGGCCTACACGGTCTCCATAGACCTGGCGGCCGCCTACTGGCACGTTCCGATGAATCATTACGCTTCCTCCTACCCAGGATTTCGACTCCAAAGGAAAAGTTACGCCTTCAGGGTCATGCCCTTCGGGCTCAACGTGGCTCCACAGATCTTCACCAAGCTGGCAGACGTCATCGTCCAACAACTCCGTCTTCAGGGTGTCCAAGTGATGGCCTACCTAGATGACTGGCTAGTCTGGGCGACATCGCCCAAAGATTGTGTAAGAGCCTGCAACAAGGTCACCCAGTTCCTAGAGCATCTGGGATTCAAGATAAACACCGAGAAATTTTGCCTCTCTCCAGCTCAGAAGTTCCAATGGTTGGGAATCCATTTGGATCTTCAGTCACACTGCCTTTCCATTCCACAGAAGAAAAGGAAGGAAATAGCAGGGTCTGTCAGAAGACTTCTAAATTCCAAACAAATCTCAAGACGACAGCAGGAACAAGTTCTCGGGTCTCTACAGTTCGCTTCTGTGACAAACCCAGTGCTTCGCGCACAGCTAAAGGATGCCGCAAGAGTCTGGAGACGTTTCGTATCCATCGCTCGAAGAGACCTCAAGAGACGGCTTCCAAACCGACTTTGGGCGTGAAGTTTTTGATATCCTTAAAAAACAGAGATCCCTTGGCATTATGCTCTGTGCCTTTGGAGAATAGGTCCTACTTACCACAAAACACATGGACACAACACAAAACTGAGGCCCTTTACTGACAGGATACCCATGATCTATGTGCTTTACAAGATCTTCTCCTTTACTCTTACAGTGTCCAAAAGCCATACCTATCCGTATAGAGTTAAATGACTTGAAAATCTTAAGCACATCAGATTTTATCTTAATACTAATTTCTCGCTGCGACACAGTTATTACTGGTAGCGGGTGTTTGTTGTATTTCTTTTGCAAGTTTATGTGCAGCTACACAGCTCTACATCTACCCAAATCAGTTAAGTAATTCAAATGGGCCCATTTTTTAAAAGAATAGGAAAAGGAACTTCAAGCTTATAAAATAATGAGGGACTTTCTTTCTACATTAATACTAAGACTTTTTATCCAAAACAGAAATTTCTCTCATTTGCCTTAAAATCGTAACTACTTTTAGTTTCCCCTTGGCTGTTGCTCTCATTTTCAATTGCTAATGTCCAAACTTTCCTTAAATTTTTCTTGTAATTCTCTAAATTCTGAATGTTAGTGACTAAACCATTGCAGGAACTATTACTTGAATCCATTGCATTGACTATGTCTACTTCACTACTTTCAACAGCTACATGATCAATTTGTCAAACACTGACAACACCGATGGAGTCAGTTATCTCAGCCCCACACTTCCTAAGATGAACCTCACCACCTCCATCACACATTCGAATACTCTAACAAACTATGACTGTAGTCTATATCTGTATCGAAACCTAACTTAGTTTCTACCACTTCAGACACTAGAACCTCACTCAAAATTGGATTCAACCTTTTGGATGTAGTTATATCATTACCTAAAATAATGACAATGCCATCAATGGGCAAATAGTCTAAAACTAATGGTTTTACATCTATTGACACTCCCTGACTTTTTAAGTGCATCTTCAACAAAGGACAAACAACGCAAGTATCCGGAAACACACCTAACATAACTTTCTGTTTCGCATAGATTTTTGCCCTTGTTGGCACGCTCTCTTTCCTAAAAAGGGAAACGGGTACTCCAGTGTCCCCAGGCTCGACAACTTCTCTTGAATCCCCTCCTTCAAGCGAGTAAACTACTCCTTTAGACAAAAAATCTCCGTAAAATTTCCTAGTTTCTTTCATAATGTCATTTCTGATTGATGAAAGATTAAGTAGAGACACTGGTTTCTTGACGTTGTTCTCCTTTACTATACAATTCCTTGCTATATGCCCTTTCTTATTACATCATTAACAAAGTATTTCTGAACTACCACCTTCCCATTTACTATTACAAAACTTGGGAGCGAAGACCTTGTTTTCCAAATGTAAAACAATAATAATGATAATCATATTTATCTGTATTACTCTTGTTAAAAGTACTGTTGCTATGTTGCATCTTCCTAAAGAAGTATTATTTTTCTTCTTAAACTGTGATTAAGACTGTACTTATATGCCAACTTTGTGGCGTCTGTAAAAGACTTTTCACGGGTATCATTTATATATAGCTTAATGTCTGGAGATATGCTATCTCTGAAGTTTTCTAACAAAACTAAGTTTTTGTAGATAGTCCTAATTTATTATGGAGTTTCTCTTAAAGATGTGAATTTGATTAAGTCTGTTTATGAGCATAATAAGTTCTAAGTTAATGTTAGTGGAGTCCTATCAAATGAATCTCCAGTGAACAGTGGATAACTCCAAGGGAAAGTGTTGTCACTTATATTCTTTATACTCTTCAGGGATTTTGTAATGCATTAAATAGTTGAAGATGATAGAGAAGGATTTAACTGGATTGGTAGTAGGATATTAACTGATCTACAGAATGCTGATGGCGTTTCCCTTATTAAGAGAACACCACAGGATTTGCAATGCTTGCTTCTCAGAATGCATGGAATATCAGAGGAGGTTAGGCTCAAGATAAATAGAAGAAAGACAGAGCCGATGAGAAGGGAATATGCAATAGAAGGTGAAATATCATTAGAAGGAGAAAGGATTGAGCTAGAATCATTTCTATATTTAGGAACTAAGATCTCTAATAGATGGTCTTTAAAATAGAATTTAATGAATGATCGGAAAAAGCAAATCAGATAATGGCCAGGTTAAATAAAATTTGTAAATTAAATCACCTAAAATAACATATAAAAATCAGGCTATATATCAGTTTAGTGAGATCGGTGTTACTGTATGGACATGGGTCATGGTATGTCAATGTAAATATACTGGAAAGATTTTGGATTTGAAAACAAATCTCTCAGAAGGATATTAGGAGTTAAATGGCAAGACAATACTAGAAATGAAACTATAAGAGAGATTTCCCAAGTCCCAGATGTGGATGAGAAAATGGTGAGGCACAGATGGAGATAGTTAGGTCATTATATTCGCACTCCCTAAGAGAAATTGGTTCACCAATCTTTCAACTTGGCTCCACAAGGCACTAGAAGAGTTGGGACACCCAGACCTACATGGCTGAGCCCTATGAAGCGTGAAGTAGAATATGATAAATGGAGAAGTAAAGTTCACGAGAGAGACGTTTGGTGAAATATAACCGAGGCCCTTAGTATCAATATGCATAGGACGAGATGATCTTAATGATGATGATAAATGGTAATCAATATGCCAATTGGGAGAAAAAAAAGATTCTGGCATCTTTTTTTGTAACTAAACAGAAATTGTAGCATCCAAAAAAAAAACCTTTAAAATTTTGCAACAGACAATTATTCACATGATTATATTATTCATGCAGAGATGGTATAGTGTTACCAGCAGGGTAACGAAAAATAATAAACATGTACAATTGCAATGAAAGGAAGAATTGCATATAACATTACACTTTGTCATTGTCCATGACAAAGTCACTGAATTACACACGGCACTTAGAGTGCTTCTTAGGGCGTACTTGGACCTCCAGCATTGTTGAGGGGGGGGGGGGTTGACGGATTGTGAGAGAAGTCGAGGCCGCTATTCAATTTTATTCTTTATTGCCAGTGTGGAAGGGAGTCCACCAAAGACCCCGTAAGGCCCCATTCATTTATTGACTTGTTTTCCACTCTCGCGTGGGGCCCTACTCCCAAGAGATTTAGTGCCCTGGTGGAATGACTAGCACTAATTTTCTCTATTGGTGACCATTTGAATTTCCCCCTTACCATGCCTGTCAACCAGGTAATGTTGCTTCACCGTAGAAATGCCATTTTGTAATTCCACAACAGTTGCCAGCTGCACAGGAGACTAATAGATAACGCAAATTGGGGTGTTCAAAGATTGTAGTATTGAGATAGATTCCTTTGATGCCCTATCCCTTGTGTTTGCCCTGATTATCCTTTGGGCGTTTTTTATGGCTAATTCTGCTTCCCCATTCGACTGTAGGAAAGTTGTCGATGAAGAAAACCTACACTTGTTGGTTCACTAAATTTGTGCCTCCGTCCGTGGACCCTTCCTCTAGGGGCACCCACCTCGTGAAGTAGCCTCTTAACACGACAATTATTTTCTGCCAGTTTGCTCCATTAAGGAATTGCACTATTTCCACCCATCCCCTGAGCCTATCATCATAACTCAAGTACACCAGCCCATCTAAATGAAACAGAGTGACAGTACATTGAAACGAGTAGTTTAGGGGTTTCGTGATAGTTATTGAATCCTCTGGTGATATAGGTGCGCTGGTGTTGCAAACAATGTACTAATTCCTCTGGTGCTGAAGGTTGCATTCAATACTAGGACATTAGAAAGACTGTCGAGCCCTCCTGAGCATGGAGATAATTTCTTGGTGACCTGCTTGAAGGTTTGCTGTGATCTGTCGACAAAGTTACTCTGGGATTATAAGTCATACGTGCTCTTCTTCGTATGTGTATAGAGCTTGATTTTCAAAAGTTTATAGGCGAACTCTCACACAGTAAAACGGCTTAAGGCCGGCTACTTCCGGTAAGTTTTGTGGGTACCAATCGCCTGCACATACCTTCGCCATCAGTTTCAGGTATACAGGATCCTTGAGTGCCCCTAAACTGACTGTTTTCACGTCCATCATGAGCTCCTCCTTACATAGAGTATCAATAGCTGGTACAGTGACGGCCACTGCCATGTCGTCCTCCAACTCAACATCACATTCTTCAGGGGAAGTTCTCAGGGCCGGAAAACTAGATAAAAAGCGGGCAGCACAACTTTTCTTACCTGATAGATACCTAATAGTATATTTATACTAGATGGACTTCTCTTTCAGTCCCAAAAATCTTGGTTAGCGATGTTCTGCCAGTGCTCTATCTCCCACGAACTTGACTAAGTGGCGGTGATTGGTGATAAAGATAAGGTTAGAGCTTCCCAAGAGCACCGATGTAGTCTTCCTTAGGCACCGAACGACAGCCAGCCCTACCCTTCTACTGCTGTGTAACCAGCCTCTTCACTTTGAAAAGCTGGAGCCAAAATTTCATTGATCTTTGCCATGATCAGAACGTTACTTTCGACATCTCCATCTAACACTTTTTAGGGGCGGCAGATGCTGGAACCCTATCTGGGGAACCACTGGTTCCAGATCGGGTAACTTTGGCAGGTCCTGTTAGGAAGGCTTCGATTGCACATTGCTCTTGTCCCATCCATAAATGTGCACATGCACCGTCACAAAGGTCTGGTTGATTGGAATTCTAGCAGATCTCCGTGAAGCAACTGTAGGTCTTCGTGCGGTCGGCATGTTGGCCGTTTAAGATTATTAGTAACACACTGTGCCATGTAGGAAGCTTAGGAATGGAGGATGTCAACGAGATACAGATTGTTCGGTAAAGAGTATAATGGTAGACAATGCATCTCGTACAAGAACTGGATACAGACTGTGGGACTCGCCCTGCTTCATCATGCGATGTATGTCACGAATAGTTCCCTCCCTTCCTATGGAGAGTATATACTTTCATATATTGTTTTATATTCTATCTTTTTTTTAGTTAGGAAGATTTGCAGAGCATTGTGGTTACATTATTTGTTATATAAATTTGTCATTACCATCACAGCATTTACTGCTATCATATTTACAGTATTTCTAACACTAGGTGTTTACAAAAATATTCATAGTGTATTTTTTATCTTTTTAATTGACAAAGAAAACTACACCCAATATTTTTTTCAATAAGGTTCATTTACACTCACTCAGAGGGGTGCCTTTTAGCTCTGAAAAGGTTCCTAATAGCTGACTGGTCTGAAGTGTTTTTGTCCGAATACCATCATTGTTCTCAAATAATTACTAAGTAATATGAATCAGAACTTATTTACAAACCTAAATTTCTCCCTCATACATAGGTTTTGTCAATAAATAATGTGAAAATAAGTCTAATTTTAATAACAACACCCACTGAAGTCAATGACAGAAGCTTCTTTTTGGACGCAAACGGCCTAATTTTGTAACTTTTAAGATATTTTAACACCAGTTTGGATAAATTACACCATGTATAAGAAAAAAAATGTTATCATAAAGTTAATTTGAATATCAGAATTTACAGAAAACCTGGAATCAATAAAATTTGATATTTGTGAAAATTGCTGTGATGTAAAAAGAACATTCTAGTGTCAAACACGGAAGAGGTGATGGAAGGGTTAAGGAGGATTAGGATATTGCAGTTGTAACTTGGCGGTGAAATTGGTGAAATTTTTGCAGCACTACAGCATCCTCAAACTAAAATCTTTCTATTAATCTATGGAAAAAAAAGGCAAACCCTTTCTATAAAGACTCACATATTGTTGTCCCATTTCGTTTGTTTGTTCCGATGAAAATATGAATAAGGATGAATCATCTTGTATGAAGTTAAAGTTTCTGATTCTTTTGGCTGTTCCAATATTACAAAAAAATAAAACGTGAATACATCCAATGGAAATGACCAAAGTTCCTGTTTGGGTAGACAGATTTTTGTACTGGCAATATGGGATAATGAAATTAAAGCTCTCTTGACGGACCTGGATGCTTATATAGGTGTAGAACCAAATCGTTAGGTAGCAAGAAGAGGAGCTTTTAGCACAAGCTGGAGAATTGGTAATGTTACTCCATTATGTAAATGTATTTGTGGTAGCTCAAGTCCGACTGACTATTGACCAATTTCTATAACTCCCATATTATCTAAATATTTTTAAAGTCTTTTGGCAAAACTTCTAAATAGTTGGGCAAATGGCAATTATCTATTCACTAATTTGCAATTTGCCTTTCATAAAGGCCTTGTGGCATACAGTGCCATTCTTACAATCTCGGACCCTGTAAAGAAATACCTTGATTGTGGCCCAGAACTTCTTATGATTGGCATAGATTTTAGTGCTGCCCTTTGCCGTGTTAATCACGAGGACATTGTTTTCTAACTCAAAGTGTTAGGAGTTGGCTAGTCTTTTCTTAGCATCATTATTTAATTTGTAAGAAATAATTGTAAAGAGTAGTTGATGGCCACCATTATGAATATGAGAAGGTCATATCCGGTGCTCACCAGGACAGTCTTCCTGGCCAATTACTTTTCATTTTATATAGGCTACACATAAAATGTAGACAGGACCAGAAAACAGGCTTGTTGCATATGCAGATGATGATAATCTCTTTGCATCAATTCCATCTCTACTACTACTACTACTACTACTACTACTACTACTACTACCACTACTACTACTACTGTTACTAATACTACTACCCTGATGATGATGATGATAATATATGTTAGGCTTCTCGAAGAGGTTACACATAAAGGAACCCCCAAACCCTTGATCACTCTCAGAGACAATTGTCCCACAACAAACTTTCTCTTAAAGGTATCAGCAAAAAAGGACATACAAACAAATAATAAACCTTAAACCTATATTTCTTAATCCTAATTATCCACTTAAATACTGCGAAAAAAAACATTCCAAAAAAAAAAAAAAAAACGTCAATCACAAAACGTTAATACTAAGGACAGACAAACAAATCACAGTACCAAAAATTACTTAAAACTAAAATAAATCACTGCATTCTAAAACAACTAATTAAGTTTAATGTTTATATGTGTAAATTTATAGATATCAACACTCTACCCAACAAAGGGTCAAGTCTTCATATGGCAATTTGCCACTGTTCGGTGGCCAACAATACACACTCATGCTCCAATCAACTCAACTGAACAGTCACTTAAGTGGTGGTCATCATCATCATTTATCACCATCACAAACATATGGAATATCTTATTTTACGGGCTGGGTCATCAATGGTTGAAAATTTTCAATCAGCTGTCCATTTCAAAAATAATTGTACAGTCCGGGTCTTCATCATCAAGCTATTCATGTACGTACAAGGCTGGCAAATAACACAGTTAAGGGAAAAAAAGAGGAATTACAAAATGATAATAATAACAATCCAACGTTCACACAACTATCTCTTGCTGCAATCAAATCAAGTACAGCACTCTCCCAAGACATTCGCCACTGTCCTAACCTAGCTAAAAACAAACAAACAACCTCAGTTCTACCAATATTCTTTCTCACAACAAACAATCACTACACTCTCTCTCTCTCTCTCTCTCTCTCTCTCTCTCTCTCTCTCTCTCTCTCTATTCCTCCTCAGAGGTACAGTAAATGCAAGTGGAGATTTAGCCAATGAAAGTGGTGATGCACTCAGTGATTTCAGCCTTGTAGAAGCGTATTAATCCTTATAGATGCTGTGTAGTAAGTGCACGTGGTGGTTTAGCCTTTGATTTAAGCTTTTTGGGATTGTTTTGAACATTGTAGACGTAGTGCAGTAAGTTTCAGTGGTAGTGTACACAGTGATGTTATCCTTCTGGAAGCATTTCAAACATCACAGAGGAGGTCTGAGCAAAGATATAGCAGTGATTATTACCTTCAGGAAGCGTTATAAATGTTTTAGAGGTTATGCAGTAAGTGGGAGTGATTGTGTAGCCTGTGATTTCCACATACCTGAACCATGCTAGATGTTGTAGCCAGTGTGTCTTAAAGCAAGCATTGAAGCTGAACATCGTGTTGTCTTAATGAAATCCCTTCCGTTGTTCACAGAGAAATAATTATCATAAATAAAGACGCGGATTTATGTGTTCTTAAGAACCACAGTTTGTCAACATAATCGGCAAATAAAAGAATAGACCCCCTAAAAAGGTTCCATTTGTAGTCTGTATATATCCCAAATTCTTTGATATTCCCATTCCTTTATCCCTTGATTAGATTTGATGAATTACCAGTTATATTTAATACAGGTAAAGAAGTTTTTTATGAAAAAGTAAAGTGAGTTTCAGCAGTGCGCAAAGGTCTTCTGCTAGACTGATGCAACATAGGAAAGCATCCTGGCATTTGGGGAGAGATTCCAGGAGAGAATTTCAACTCATTTTGTTACCTTCAAGTATCAGGGAAGATTTAATTTGATACCATACCTCCTATATCAGCTGCAGCAAAGTTTCATTGACTACATATTCAATAAAAAGTAAAAGGATACAGCTGGTGGTAGGCTCCATGTCGTCATGGAATCGGAAAACACTGGTATGCTATCAGCAACACATAGCCTTCATACGTTGATCAAGTGCGACTGTAAAATGGCTAGAGATATACTAATATGTACATTCGCCTGCTAAGTAATAGTTACTTTGTGCGAAATTTTCTGCTCAAATGGTTTTTAACTATTTTCTTTATTATATCATACACATTTTACTTCTTCTCTTGGGAATGTTTTCGAAATGATATATGCGAGGATTTAATTTTGTTTATATTAAACATTATTGTCATATTCACATAATTAAAGAAAAATGAGGAAAAATCATGAAATATTATGAATCCTTTTGTTCATTTATGGATGTGAATATATTAAAATATATCATAAATTGTAAGACACGATATTACTTTTTCAATTCAATTATTGTATATCCATTTATACTTATTATTATTAAATTAAATAATTTTGAGGCAGTTTTTCATATGATTCAGTTAAATCCTACTTTTTTTTTACATAAGAATATCCATCATTATTAGATTTTAGTTTGATCGATTGTGCAACTATCAGGTCATCCAGATTGATGTAATGAAGGTGGAAACCAGTATTCCAGTCCACTGATAGTGAGAAAAGAGAGACACAGTATTCTTCACATGTGTAAAAAGGTAAAATTACCATGATTTTGATATTTTTTCTTCTTAGCTTTCTTAAGGTCTCCTAAGACAGTCACATGGAGTTTCGCTCTTATCTCAGAAGATATTTATCAAGAACTTCTTCATCTTAAAAGTAATCCAAAACTCTGTCTACGTTCAAAGTCTAGAGTGGTTTCTCAGCTTACCAACAAATCCAAAATTCTTTCTCATGCTTAGCATTCACCAAACAGTCAGAAGTTACGAGACAAAAACTTTCCTTATCAGAAGCTCAGGGTGAAGGGGCTCTTATCACGACGCTGGCCCTCCTCCCCTGCAACAAGCAACGCCTAACCGTCCTCAACAATACATATGGCAATATACGCTGGCTTGGAGATAACATATTGGTTAGACCAAAGCTCCCTCATCTCTTCAATAAGACAATTAACAATGACAAAAGAGGTATGATTAGATTATCTTTCTCACAAATTGTTTAGACAAAGCATACTATTTATGAGAAGGGGTAAATTGAAATTCACAGGAACATGTAGCATTTATCACTGAGTAAATTGATAAGGCGTCTAAATACCATATCACGCGGGAGGGATAAATTCTGTTGCAGGTAAGAGGATGACAGTCATAGACTGTCTTTTGTGTCGAAAGCTAATCCGTCTTAAGTTATTTAGACTCAAATCACTTTGCATTTCAGAACACACTGCAGGGACATTTATAGTAAAAGTGATGAGTCAGAAGTCAACAAGTGGCTCCTGAAAAGTAAGACAACAACGTATAATATACCAAAGACTAAGAGAGTACGTAAGAGCAAGAAGATAATTCTTTGGTAATCAAAGGTGAATTAGGAGGTGAGTTCAATGTTACTTCCAATGAACAATCAAAGGTTATGTGAAATATATTGAAGTTTATTTTTATTAGAGATATTATTCTTATGAAAGAGAACTGTTAAAATTATGTAAAATTTCTCTACATAAGAATATAATTCATAGTATGATTATAGGTTAGTTAAGGACAGAGGGTCCTCAGTATCCAGGTCTTTTCATCAGCAAGGTCTCTTTTACTATATATAATTCATTTTGAAATATTAAAGTGATTTTTAATTGATAAGTTACTCATGATATACATATATATATATATATATATATATATATATATATATATATATATATATATATATATATGTATATATATATATATGTATATATATATATATATATATATATATATATATATATATATATATATATATATATATATATATATATATATATATATATATATGTATATATATATATGTATATATATATATATATATATATATATATATATATATATATATATATATATAAATCTTCTTGGGAGATTATTTCTAATACCCATGAAATCCTATTACAAAAAAGTGACACTCCTCATTCGGTACCCAGTCCCATGTGGATATTTCCCACGATCAATGAGTTCAGTTGGGTTAAGTCTTATTCATTATCTTTTTTTCATGTCCTTTTTAACTTCCTGTTGTACATATGATAAAAAAAGATATCTTTGCATATTTTGTTTGAAAACTTCCTTGTTGGTAAGATGATGTTGTAATATATCATTGAACTACAAATGATATTTTCTTAATAATTCTAAGCCTAGGAATGTGTTTCAACGATAGCTTCACCAGCTGAGTAAGAAGATTCCATCGTAGTTAACAGACATGTTACTGCTGTCATAAAATGACTTTCAGTTTTAGCGCAAGGACTTTCTGAAACAATCGCTCAGTGATTCATTCATCTCAAAGCAATCAGCTCTTCCATTCCACTTCACCTTTACTTGTTTGAATTATTTTGGTGCACAATGACACCCATTCTGCTTCACAGATTATAACACTATATACGGTAGTAAATTTTACATTTGTTCTCTATACTCCTTATCAGCATCGCTTCCCCACACCATAAAGAAGGTAAGTGTACAGCAAGAGACTACCATTTTGGAACACAGAGATAATACTATCTGCATGTTATCACCAGAGAATCATCGTCTTTGATTTTCTGGCCTTTCCTTAAGGTGTTTTTGAGTCCTGCTACTAATGATATATTTATTACTTGTTTGAATACCATGTCTTCTTTCTCTTAATAAATGGGTATTCAAGAGTTCATGTAGTGATATTTCAAATAGATTAAAAACTATGGGAGAATTTCTGACTGAACGGCATTCTGGTAGATTTGTTTGACGAGGTGGTGCTTGTTGGAGCAGTGAACATTATCTTAATTTTGTTGAAACTTTTTCAGTCACGAGTTCGGTCAATTAAGAAATGGTCATATGTAAATGCTAAGACGATATTTCTTTTTGTATAAATTGTTATCTATTGTTAATAGTATTGCACTTCTACTTCTTTTAGAATTTGTATACTGTTTATTGTCGTTAATAGTATTGCACTTTTATATCTTTGTTTAAAAATTGTATACTGTTTATTGTCGAAGAGTTGCTCCTTCAAAAATACAAACCATCGTCCTTTAATAGAAGTATGACTTCAGCAAACCCGAATGTTCATTCAAACTTTCAAGAGGTAATTAGAATTGTTGTTAGGAGGAAGGTAGGCTCCACTTACTAGCCAGGTAGAGCAACTATCACTTTAACTTCAGCCCAAATTCAGTATGAATGTGCTTCTCTAATGTTTCAGTATTTGCTATTATGATTAGCAAACTGTAGCCAATGAGAATGCATTCATCCTTGAGTCACTGTAATGGTCCTACGGGGTTGAAGATACAGGTAAAAAGCTTCTACCCTCCCCCCGTCCCCCACTTCCCTTAATCGCAAAATCTGACAGACGTCTGTTAGTTTTAGTAAAACTAGGTCACATTCCTAAAAAAGTTTGACATTATTGAGAAGTTACCGAATGTCAGGGAATTCCTTAGACATTTTTCCCTGGTAAAGATAGCATTGCTTATTTGTGATTAGGTATGGTAAAACAAATTCAGAAATTTAGAAATAAAGTTTAATTATGAATTATAATATATTAACACCATTATGGATTATGAAATTAAAAGATATATTAAAATAAACAAATAAACAAATAACGAACAACAAAAATATTACTTAACTTATCTGTCTGACACCCTTTTAATATCAATTACAAAAATAATAAATCACCAAAGGTCTTGTTACGAATAAATACCTCAACAATTGCTCAAGAAAAATAAACCTTACAACACAGAGCATACAAGTCACTGTTCATGGGTCGCTATGACATTTATCATGCGCTAAATAACACACCAATTTGGATTTCGGATTCAGTCACTCATATAACGTATGCTTCGATGTAACAACGGGAACCTGTGATTATAGTTTGAGTATTTCCAAAAAGTGCATCTATTGGTCCGGGACTGTTTCCCCAAGGGTCGAGGATTACCCAAGCTGAAAACAAAAGAAAAGAAACATACCTTGTGAAATCTAACCACACTTATTATCAATAACTTAATTCATAAAGACCTAATTAAAGATGCACTTAGACAATTTTAAACACCTTTAAAGACATAAAACTTTGAAGATAAACATTTCATAAAAACTGATATCATAATATTCCGTATTAATACAGGCAGTTAATCCACTTACTGCACGGGTAGGTGATTATAACGTGACTAAAGAAAATACAAAATTTATTTTTCTAAGTCTATTATGGAACTGAAAATACAAGGACAAAATCGATAAAAGAAACCTCGCAAATACTGTAATTTCAAATCCAGTCAATAGATGGCATTACTAACATTATGAAATTCCCTTACACCGAAGTATTTGGCCTCTCAAAGCGAGGGAAATAACCTTAGAGTCATATGGAAGATGGCGGTCCATGTTTTCAACCCAATGGTCGCCAAATTTGTTGTGCACAATTTGTAATATGGATGAGAGAAACCAATATAAAAAAGATGGTGTCTAAGAGGTAGTTGTTTCTATTTTTAGTGAGATAGTTACTAGTAGTAGTCCTTTAATTCAAGGAAATCTCATTATTATACATCTGCTGGCAGCCACCAGCATATGAAAGGAAGCTAAAGTTTTAATTTATTGATTTTGTTGATTCTTTTTCCAAATTTTCTATTGTTATTATATAAAAGTTTTACCCCCATAACCTTCATATTAACGTGTATTTCCAAAACTCAATATAGTCCTGAAGAAGGGTCAAGTTACAAAGTGATCAGAAACACTTACCAACACCAAACAATGAACAGAATAAAGTAAAAGTAACGTTGATGTTATCTTGAAAACTATCTGCAGCATGATCTGTCCGGGGATAAGGTATCATCAACTTCAGAATTCCCCTGAGACGTTGTCTATTCATTATATACTTGAGTAATAAGCCAAAGTAACGTATTCAGAAGGGGCAAGGCTTCACTAAAGAGAGAAGGATGGAGCCATGACAATTCAAGCAGTTGCGTGCAGTGATGGGGTTACAGATGAACAAGATTCAGGGGTAATTGTAGTATGGAACTTCTGAGGGAGCGAGTAAGCTTCACGTCCTAAGCTGCTTTGCCCAAAATGATTTCAATTTTGAAAGTTCAGCATCAACCACCCTGCAACCTTGAAGCTTGAGCAGCATTGGAGAAAGAAGAAAAACCACAAGGATAAGAGTTAAGAAGCTGTTTCATTGCAATGAAAATAAAGGAGAATCGAGACCCTGGTTTCTCAAAAATGAAAGGATCTGCTACAAATAGAAATGAATCCAATATCAATGCAGATCCCATACCACATTTCTGCGATAGCGTGTAAGCTTCATACTCGTAATTTGGTCCATTTTGAACAGGAGTTGGTGTTCCTGGGGAACTGACGTTGGTTGGGCTGCAAAGGATAGAATCGGAAGCTTCATGAGATTGTGTGAAATCTTTTGACCAAATAATTATTTATTTAAAAAGGAAAAAAAAAATGATCCTAAAATTTTTAATTCAGTTTTCAAAGAATACATAATTTCCATTCATATATTTTATTGAATTCTTTCCGATTTTTCAAAGATTTTTCAATAAAATTTTCACCACCATATCCTATATATTAAAGTGTAGTTCCAAAACACGTGTTGACACCAACCAATAAACAAAGAAATGTAAATGTATTTTTGCTTTTATCCTACAAACTATCTGCATGACAATCTATCCGAGGAGAAGCTGTCTTCAATTTCTCGACGTTCCTGAGATGATTATATATATATATATATATATATATATATATATATATATATATAGGGGAGTAAGGAAATAATATGAGGTAGTAATTAAACGAATGAGAAAAAAGTTAACTATAAAATATTTTATTAACTATAACAACATTAAAACATATATGTCATATATAAACTATAAAAAGATTTATGTTAGCCTGCATATCATGAAAATCTTTACTGTAAGTTTGAACATTTAAAGTTCTACCGACTCAACTACCAGATTAGGAAGATCATTCCCAATCCTAGTCACAACTGAGATAAAACTTCTAGAATATTATTAGTACTCAGCCTTAGAATTTTGAAGGAATGGGTATTAGAATTAACTCCATGCCTAGTATTACAAACAAGATAGATCTGTCTGGAAAGATCTGAAAGTAAAGATTGATCAGAATTTGGAAAATTTTTATGCAACATACATAACCAACTAATTGAACTATGGTGCCAGAGATCAATATCTAGATTAAGAACAAGAAATTTCATAGACCGTAATTTCCTGTCCAACAAATTGAGATGAGAATCAGCAGCTGAAGACCATAAGTATATAGTATGACAAATAAAGGACCAAGTACACTACACTGAAGATTAAAAAAATATCACATTCCTATACCCATTATGGTGCCCATCAACACCAATTAGCGATCTATTACTTAAACATTTAATAATGATGGTAAGAAACGACCCACCAGCTTCCAAATCTGCTGTTCTTGACTAGAACAGGTTATATAAATACTCAAGCTCTGTCCAAATTAACTTCAGTTACATTCACGAGTATTTCAGTTATAGCCTAATTGCTCGTCGGAAAATTGTTGACCACCGGAGTGTTAAACTACCTCCCGTGCCTTACTCCTTGATGTTGCTGTCCTCAGACACTGACCCAGCTATTAACGCCACCCCAGGGAAACTTTAAACTGGTTCCCACGTGCTGAAGTCAAGTTTTGCTTAAAGGGCGTAACCTTGTCAAACTCTAAAGCGGAATATGTTCTCGTGACTATTCCTGGGGACACTTCCTTAAAATCTCTAATTGGCTGTGCGAAGAAGGGGAAACCCCATAATGTATGAAGACCTCAAATCATACATCCTAGAGTAGTAATCGCCATCAGAGGCCACCCACACAGCAAAATAACTTTGGGGACTAAAAGGCTTTTCTCTCTCTCAGGGAAATGACCAGTATTGATCACCTGCTTCCTGCTGCTGCGTTTCACCTTGTGAAGTGAATGTACTTCGTGCACTTTGGGTAATGTGCCTACGCGAACCTGTGCGTGCATCATTCCTAATGTCGATATTTTGCCCATGAAGTTCCTGATGTTCAAAGTCAATGCCTTATGGACAGAAACTTCAGTGCCTTCTGGACCTCCACCAACGCCTCCCTTTCTAAGAAGGTGAACAACTATTCAACTTTGACCGAAGGTAACATGGGTGTGGTAGGACACAGACGCCCACAACCTAATGTGCCAGAGCGGCGAAAAGCAGCCCACCACCCGAACATAGCTCCCCTTGCTTATGCCCCAACCACTGACCTATTCAGTTACTTACCGACACCCATCAGCCGCAGTTAGGATACTACCACTTCAAATTCAGGCTACCGAGAAGAAATTTGTTTGCCATGACTAATGGCGGTGGCCTCCCCTGTCCCTAATCTTTTCTTTTTTACATGAGGCAGGCACGGCCATGTGATTCTTGATAGACATGGGTGCTTACGGTTATTTTATGCCAAGACCACTCTATAGGACATGACATACTCTGTCTAAATCTGACAACATCCTCCTGGTAGCTACCAACGGATCTTTGATACCTATGCACGGTTATAAAACCCTCACATTATTGATTGGAACTGCCAAATATACTTGGAAGGTTCTCGTTGCGGACGTCAAATTGCCAATCCTGAGTGCGTACTTCCTCTCCCATTTACACTACGTGCTTTACGTAGCTCACTGACTGTTAGTCAACGAGGATTCGTCCTTTTCAACACCTCTTCATCCCAGCCCATCCGTCCAAGCTTTTCACATCAGCACACCCATGGATACATAAGCTCAATTTCTCACACAGTACCTGGATGTTTCCCTTCAATAATTTCATCAAACAACCATATTTTAAGCATAATATGGTATATATCCCAATATAGAGACGATGGGTGCCACAGGTTTTACTAGATTCATATGTTTGTCACCGTATTGTTTGGCAACTGCTAAAAAAGTAACTGTCAAAAGAGAAGAAATGAGCCTTTGGTAAAAGGTCTCCTGTCTATTGTCACCAACATTTCACATGGTCCTGAAAAAAGTTGGCACTCTACGTCTGTTATGGGAATACAAGCCCCTGAACTGCAGACTGAACAGGATCACTATACTGTCCCATGCATCGCTGACGTGACCTTCTATTTGCATAAATCAAAGAGTTCCTCCACGTTCTACATCCAAAAGGGGTATTTTCAGGTGCCCATGAACCCAGAGGACATCCCCAAGACTGCCATCACCACCACATTCGGTACATCGAATTTCAATTACTCCTTTTGTTGCCTTGGTTATGCTGAGACCATTTTTTAACTTCTCATGGATAGTATCCTAGGGGAATTCTCCTTCTGTGAATGTTACGTGGACGACATGCTTTTTTCTCTTTCTCTAAAGAGGTACACCTCCATCTATGCGCCATGCTCAACCACCTACAACCGAATGGAATTACAATACTGCAAGACAAGTGTATATTGGTGCCTTCTTAGGGTACCACATCCCTTCTGAAAGAGTCCATATCCTCCATGAGAAGTAACAGCCATTCAGAACTCCCCCACCACCTCCACCGTCAAACCAATGCAAGAATTCTTATGCATGATCAACTATCATCACCGCTTCCTGCCAGCCATTGCAACCTCTTTCCACCTCTATGCCTCTTCCAAAGCGAAGTCAAGAGACCTGAGGTGCGGTCCTATTCCAGAAGTGGCCTTCTGCAATGTAATGAATGCCTTATCAATCACTGCTGCTCTCGGTTATCATGTGCCACATGCACCTCTCCTTCTCTTCACCGATGCCAGCGACGTCACTATTGGTGCAGTTCACGAGAAAGTGCTCAACGGCTCTAGCCTCCCATTGGACTTGTTCAATAGAAAACTGTCCAAGACAGAATCCAGCTACTTTACCTTCGACTGTAAATTGTTGGCAGTGCATTTAGCTGTCTCTGACTTTCCACCCTTTCTTGGAAAGAATGTCCTTCATCATTCGCAAGGATCACAAGCTTCGTTTTCGTGAAGCCATTAACATGGAAAATGCAACGTCCGCCTCTTGTATATCTGCATTACTCTCAAGATAGATAGCAAAATTTGGTATTCATTAGCATATTACTTCTGACAGATGTACCATTTTCACCTCTCAATAGTGGACATCATTATCAAATCTCCTGGTTATAACTCTTTCTCAGAACACTACATACAACCCTGCTTTCAACACTATGGATAAACGTTATCATCATACCATCAAAGCAGTGTTGATGTCCCGCTGCAAGCACTCTTACTGGTTTACCCAGTTTTCCTGGATCCTCCTAGTTCTTAGAACCCCTGCAGAGGATGTACTGGATGTCTCGGTATCTGAAATGGTGTATGACATCCTGTTTGTTGCCCTTGCGAGAATTCTTCCATCTGATACCTCTCCCGGCAATATCCAGCAGCTGAGGCAAATTTATGGGAAAATTTACTCCATGCTGCCAGACATACAAGTAATAGCTAAGCAACATACCAACTGATCAGCACTCAAGAACATATGTTTTCTGCACAATGACTCTAGCAAGCTACCGTTAATGCACCCTTAACAGCTCTTTCCTCTTGATCCGTTGTACGTCGAAAGTATTCTTCCTCAACATGCGTGGCAAAGAAGACTGGGTCTCCATTGATAACCTAACACTATCATATCTCCTATCAGATGACCCGCCTAGCACATGATTTGTAAAAGTAGGGCGTCCTTTTTTAAATGAATGTCTTCTTTAGGGAGGAGCAATACACGGCTTATGTATCAAGCATGATCATACATTGCAATGGTATTTCTTATTTTTTGTATATTGTCGTTATTGCTCGACCTTTTCACTGATAATCTGTCTATTCATGAATTTTCCTGCGCCATTGGGTTTGAATTTGTGTGTGGTTCTTGACTGGAACAGGATGTAAATATACTCAAGATACGACCAAATAAAGTTAGGTTGCATTAACAAAAGACTCTCAGTATCAAACTAAATGTTGGCCGGCATATTATGTAAGCGATTATTAGCACTCAATATATATACATATATATATATATATATATATATATATATATATATATATATATATATATATATATATATATATATATATATATATATATATATATATATATATATATATACATTATATATATACATATATATAGATATATATATATATACATATATATATATATATATATATATATATATATATATATATAAATATATGTATATATATGTATATATATATATATATATATATGTATATATATGTATATATATATATATATATATATGTATATATATGTATATATATATATATATATATATATATATATATGTATATATATAAATATATATATATATATATATATATATATATATATATATATATATATATATATATATATATATATATATATATATATATATATATATATATATATATATATATATATATATATATATATATATATATATATATATATATATATATATATATATATATATATATATATATATATATATATATATATATATATATATATATATATATATATATATATATATATATATATATATATATATATATATATATATATATATATATATATATATATATATATATATATATATATATATATGTGTGTATATATATATATATATATATATATATATATATATATACATATACATATATATATATATATATATATATGTATATATATATATATATATATATATATATATATATATATATATATATATATATATATATATATATATATATCATCATCATTGTTGCAATGGGACTCAGCTTCCGCCAGTCATCTCTGTCTTCAGCTTTCAATTCAATTCCTCTCCATGCAGCGTCTCCTACGCACTCTATAGTCCTAAGCCATGTTTGGCCTGGGTCTTCTAATTCGTCAAGTGCCTTGTGGAGCCCATTCAAACGTTTAGTGAACTAATCTCTCATGGGGAGTTCGAAGTGCCTGCCCAAGCCATCTCCATCTACCCCTCATTTTGGTGTCATCCCCATATGGTACACGAGTAATCTCTCTTATAGTCTCATTTCTAATCCTGTCCTGCAATTTAACACCCAATATACTTCCGAGAACATTATTCTTAAAACTACTAAATCTCTTGTAGGATGATTTCATTGCCATACCATGACTCATGCCCTTAGAGTAACATGAATCTCGTTAAACTGATATATAGAATGATTTTCATATGAAATTTTAGTTGATTTGATTTCCAAAATTTTACATAACCTAACCATTGTCTGATTTGCTTTTCTCAATTATTCACTAAACTCTAATTCTAAAGACCTTGTATAGGAGATCATTGTTCCTAAATACTTAAATGATTATACCTCATTAATCACTTTCTCCTTCCAATGATATTTCATCTTTCATTGCATACTCCGTTCTCATCATCTCTGTCTTTCTTCTATCTATCTTCAGCCCCACTTCGTATGATATTTCATACATTCTGGTAAGAAAGCATTGCAAATCCTGTGGTGTTCTGGTAAGAAGGACATCATCACCAACATACTCTAGGTCTTCAAAATTCCTATCACCAATACTGTCCACTCCTTCTCCACCATCTCTGATTGTTTTATACATTACAAAGCCATGAGGAGGATAAACAACATAGGTAAACACTTATTACCTTGCAGTACTCTGCTGTTCACTGGAAACTCACTTGATAAGACTCCATTAACATTAACTTTGCAATTGCTATGCTCATGAACAGACATGATTAAATTTACAAATTTAAGAGGCATTCCGTAATAACGCATGACTATCCCCAAAATTGGCCGTTGCACACTATCAAAGGCTTTTTCTTAATCCACAAATACCATCGAAATGGGATTTCTATATTCTACACATTGCTGTACATGTCTCAAAATGAAAATTTGGTCAGTTCTACTTCTACCTTTTCTAAATCCTGCTAGTTCATCTTTCAGCTTCTCATCATTCTTTTTCTCCAGACTCATATGAATATATATTTTCATAACAAATGACGTAAGTGTTTTGCCCCTGTAATTATTACAATCAGTCTGGTCTCCCTTTTTCAGCTATTTTTACCAACACTCCTAACGCCCATTCATCAGGTTTTGCCTCTTCATACACCGTTCTACAAAATATCATTTTAAGCAGTCTGGGAGTAACTTTATTTTTGGTAAATATTATTTCGGCAATTATTCCATCTTATCCAGGGGCTTTTCATGTTTTTCTCTCCTTTTTATAGTATACCAAGTATCATTCTATATCCATGGCTTTCTCTTTGTAACTGTTTTTCCTAAGACTTCACTACCAACTGACAGATATATGTTCTCAATATCACATCATTCTCCATTAATTGTCTGTTCTTCGTCTTTTAAAGTCTTTAAGACTGCAAATCGATTCCTATATTCAATTTCAAATGTTTTTCTGTGCTCTTCCTCTGTAAGATTCGTTGTATTAAACCTTGGTATTCTATGTATGTTTCGGTTTGGTACTTTCAGTTTTGATTGCAGTGTGCCAATGAGGAGCTGGTGATCACTACTAGTATCTGCACCTCTATAGCTTTTTACATTTCTCAGAGTCCTCCTTCTCTTTTTACTAATGGCAATATGATCTATCTGATTTTTGTAATTGCCACATGATGAAGTCCATTTATACTTTTGGATGTTCTTATGTTGGAAAAGAGTACCTCCAATAACAAGATTGTTTGCTGAACAGAAACTTATGAAATATGCCCCATTTTCATTTGTAATTTCGCCGAGACCCTCGACACCCCTCATATTCTCTATCCCTTAGTTATTTCTTACAACTTTATTATTGAAGCTGCCAATCACGATTTTCATATCTCTGTCAAAGATCTCATCTATTATCCTTTGCAGTTCTTCATACTATTCATCTTTCCTTTCTTCAGGGGAATTTTTTTTTTTTGGGGGGGGGCATAGCAAACTCTAATACTCATATTGCACTGCTTTGATTTAAACTTTGCTAGTAACAATCGACTATTTACAGCTCTCCACTCGGTTAATGCCTTTTCTGCTCTTGTTTTCATCACCATTCCTACCCCTTCTCTTCCAGCTCAATCTGATTTTCCTGAGTAAATATATATATTCCCTTGGTCTAAAGTTTCCTTATCAATTCCCTTGCAACGTGTTTTACTTAGGGCTAATATATCCAAACTATTTTTCATTAATTCACTCTCCACTTGCTGTAACTTCCCAATCTGATGCATGGTTTTAATATTCATATTACCTATTTTCAATTTTTCTTTGTTATTTATAAACCGGGATATTCTTAGCCCCACTCTACGTATGGATCTGGGGCCATTCTTTCATCTTCTCTATCCATGACTGACTAAATCCACAGAGGATTCATTGGCTAGATACATCAAAGGATAGCCAGATCCTTGTGATGCGCAGTGCCTATGTAACAAAGGCAAGTGATTGCTGACAGTCCTAACTAATTCTAGTAAGATCAACCGCCAGGCAATGGGGGTAGAAGCCAATGAAACCGTTCGTACATCGCCTTTTACCCATCTGTTACCCTGCTGATAGTTCTTTGAGATTTAGTGGGGCATTTCCTCCACACCCAAAGCTCTCATCACTCCACCAAATTCCTCATCCGCTTATACGAGTATAACCATTGGTAAACAGGGATTGCTAAGATATGTCGCATTTCACGGTAAATACATATATATATATATATGTATATATATATATATATATATATATATATATATATATATATATGTGTATGTATATATATATATATATATATATATATATATATATATATATATACGTGTATATATATATAAATATATATATATATATATATATATATATATATATATATATATATATATATATATATATATATATATATATATATATATATATATATATATATTTATATATATATACACGTATATATATATATATATATATATATATATATATATATATATATATATATATATATATATATATATATATATATACAGACACATATATATATATATATATATATATATATATATATATATATATATATATATATATATATATATAGAAGAAAATTATAACATAATTAACAAAAGGAACCTATTTCAGAACCGAACTTCAAGAAACCAACCTGTTTGAGCTAAGGTTTCAAAGACGCATAGATTCTATTCACTATTACATGTTAACAAAAATACAAAATATACTTGGCGACTTTAAACTTTCCAAATTGGTGGCTCCTTGGAATTGATGAAGTTGTTTCCTTCTTGTAATTTAAATCACTTAAAATTTAGAGAGACCACTGTTTGTCTGGCGGAGGTTTAAATACTACTGACTCAGCGGGAAAAATATTCATCCCATTTTATTTTTTCCGCCCTACCGCACACTATTGAACTAGTTTTTTCGGAAGAGTTAAACGGTAACCATCAATTATTTACGACCGTTAAACTCTGCTAGTAATTTAATTTGCGGCATCTCTCCAATATTTATACTAAAAATTTATACTTATTTGTAATATTCAATCTATTATTTATTTATTAATTATTTATTTAATTTAAAAAGCATGTGTTAACACGTGATGACATTTTTCATAAACAGTGATATCCCTCGAGGCTTTGTTTATCAGAAATGGTTGACTCCATTGATTAAAGCAATGACATCTTGGTTAAAAAAACAGTTCCTTCCTTGCTACATTGCTAAAGGCACACTTCATTGAGGCTCAGATTTTTTTCTAGGATGCTAAGAACAGTGATTTGATATTGTCTATGGCCTAAGAATTCTTTGACAACAACCATATACCTGAGCCTGATAGTCTTAAAACCCTATAAGAGCTCTCTTTCTCCACACCCAGTTGAAATCTTCCAATATTTGCTTTAACACTGGTCAACTACCAAGAAAAACTTGAGCAGATGTAAAATCTTCCCTGGTTACCTCCTAAAGAAATATATATACCCTTGCTTAGAATTCTTCGATGCGATGCTTCTGTTATGGTTAATATTGTTTTCCCCATATTCCATTGGTTACTTAGTAACTTGTTATCGTTCCTGAAATTATTCTAGATTTTGCAAAGTTGATTAGGAGGCTTAGATTTTGAAGAGCCTGCTAAACTTGATTTCTGTATTTGAGGCATAATTCTTTTGTATCCGTCCAAATAAGCCAGTCATCTAAATAACCTATGATCTGAACCCTCTGACACCACAAAAGTTTGACCACTTACTTCACTTGTTATGTAGAAACTTTTATGATAGTGAGACTTAGGGGCATTCCAATCAGCGTCTTTTATATCACTAGTTCAAGTCTGAGTCCTTCTGAGTAACTATGGAATATGATTGTCATTTTGAATGGACCGTACGACATGTAGATCACTCTATTTTCTGGTGAGACTTTTTGTAATAAAATTTAAAAAATATACACCTTTCCATGACTCCTTTTTCTAGTAACATGCTTACAAAGGAGTTGAGTTCCAGGGTCCTTTGCAGATGCAAATTAGGGGGTGAAGCTTTTGGTATCCTTAACCAACAGAGATCCATTGGCATTATGCTCTGTGCCTTTGGATAAAAGGTTCTACTTACCCCGAAACACATGGGGACAACACCAAACTGAAGCACCTTACAGACAGGATCACCTGGATATATGTGCTTTACAAGCTCTTTTGCTTCCCTCGTACAGTGTCCAACGGCCTTACCTATCTGTATAGCCTAATTTTGACTAGCCCAGACATATGGCCTCATATTGGGCGGAGTAGTGTTGCTGCCCTTGTCATTCCAGAGGAGAATTTGGTGTAGTTGATGTCTAGTGTAGGAATGAGAAACAGAGGCATGACTCTTTGTGGGGTGCTTTTGACTCTACTGCTAGGCCTTATCAGTCTTCTTTTTATTGGAATATGTGAAAATCTTTCTTCGATTTCTCCGGAAGTAAAGTGGCCATTGGCACCACTTTGACTTTTGCTCTGCCCTCCTTCTCCATTAATCTTTTTCAGCATGCAATAACTCAACTAGAACTTTAATCTCATGAAGTTCTGCAAAGCCTTGTGGTTGGCTACGGACAGTAGCTTGATACTGCTGCAGTTTGTTACGATCCTAAAATCATTACATGTTCCTTTAATAGTTGCATTAAATGTTTCCAACAACAACTATTGACAAATGGGAAATGAATATAAAAAGAAACTCACGAAAAAATACAACACGTTTATTCACAAACATATAAAAAGAAAATCAATGTTAATAATTAATTTACTTCAAATGACAAATCAAATCAATCAAACTTCATTAGAAAAGGAGAATAGTCAGAAAGGTAAAAATACTTAAAGACTTTAGGATTGAGAACGTTGGAGAAGGGCGGCGGAAGTTCAGATGAAACTGGAATGATGACTGGATTCGAAGATGTCAGCGGAAGGGTGGTATCAAGATTGGACATCAGAAGTCTTCTCCAAGAAATCGATGATAGAGTTGAACTAAGGCAGGCTGCAGGCAGTGTAGGCTACTTCTCGTCACAAGCAGGGAGGGTTGGCTTCTTGGATTTTTCTCTTCTCAGTGATAAAAGGATTTAGAATTAGGTGTTTGTTTTCTGAAGGGATGGTTAGAATCTAGCTCTATCAGACTTCTGTTTTCTCTGCTTCTTATATCATTAGGACTTGGTTCTCATATCCTTCGGATATAGTTCCTCTCCTTCCTTGTGTGCTTTCCTATATCCCCTGGACAATCTCTTCTTGAATCTTATCTACCCATGTATTAGCGGAGTTAATTACAGTGGGCAGTGGTCATTTCCATAGAAGGGGTTTTTTAACAATTCTGGGTGTCTATTTACTTCCTCAAAAATGCCCACTTCGATCACGCATGGAAGCTTCTAGAGAAAATTAAGATGTAAAAAAAAGGGCAGCACTGATCCACTCATGGTGACATATTTTATAAACAAGGATATCACTCATGCTAGGTTTCTCAAAATATGCTTATTCCACTGATTAAGGCGATGACATCTTAGTCAAAGAAGGACAGTTCCCTTATCTCAGCAGGAGCTCTCGTCGAGGCTTGGTTTACATTCAAAATGCTGACAACAGTGAAGTGATGACAGGTTTGACCGAACCATACGGTAGTAGAAACTCGTCTCGCTGTTCACACTTTGGGGATAGATATTTTAGTTTTTTATAGCATATCCATTTAAAAGTATTGTATCTACCCATGACACGTTCCCCGAAAAGAAAAAAATCTACTTAATTTACTTTTTTTAAAATGTCTTCTATGAAAAAATGCATTCATCCCTGAACTAAGGAATATCTGCATAAGGCTTCAACTTAACATCAGCCGAACATTCTTCTTTAGCATTCCATTCACTCAACACAAGACTTCAGGAAAAAAATTAATTTATTTTTTGATGAAAAAAAAATCTTTATCATGAAAAATCTCTGGAAAGACTTTCAGCTATCACATTATTCTTTCCTTTTGTATGAATTATCTTCAGATAATAATCTTATAGCTCTAAACTCCAATGCATGAGACGATTATTCTTATTCCTAAATCTTTCCGAATAGACTAACGGATTGTGATCTATATACACAGTTAAAACAGGACTACTATCTCAAAGTGCTAAAAGGATGAAACTAAACTAAATAATTCCTTCTTAATAGTTGAATAATTTGTTGAGCTCTATTCAGTTTCCTTGAATACTATGCAACTGGGTGCTTCGTCCCATTCGCTTCATGTAACAAGACTCCTCTTATACCTATGTTACTAGCATCGATCGCTAAATTAAATCCCTTGCTAATATCAGGTAACATTAATAATGGCTCGTGAAACCTTACAGCCTTTAATTTTTTTAAAGCTTCTACACATTCCTCATCAAATACAAAACTTCGTCCCTTCTTAAAAAGATTTATTAGCGGAGCTCTTATTTCTAAAAAATTGGGTACAAATCTATGGATATATGAAACCATCCTGAAAAATCTCATGGCCTTCCTATTAGTTGCTGTGATTGGGAAATTAATGATTTTCAAAGCAAGAAGAGGATATAATTCCCTACGAAGAAGTTTAAGATGCCTGTATCATGCGACGATAGTGTGACGACAACAATGTAGTTGACCCTCCCATGACCTTGACCCCCTTCAGGAGCCCGTCAGGGAAGGTCCCCATCTCCACCAGTGTGCCATCAATCAGTGCTACTAGAGTGTTGCCACCCCAGTGCCTTTTCAAGTGCCACCCCAGTGCCTTTTTCAAGAGCTACCCCACTGCCTTCAACAAGTGCCACGCCAGTGCCTTCAACGAGTGCCACCCCAGTGCCTTCATCGAGTGCCATGCCAGTGCCAATTTTCACCCCTGTCACAGATTTGGTGTTTTTCAGCCTAGGACCTCGAAAATTGGCATGAATGCTGCTATGCCATTCAACTTTATTATGCAGTTCGCCAAAGTTACTTATGTATATGGTAAATATTTTCTAGAGATTATTTTTTATATATTTAAATTTTTATATACTTATTTTTCTAAATTGTCCAAAATAAATATTTAAAATGATTGGTTTTTAATTTACTCCTACCATAATATTGAGGAATGAATAATGTTAAATAGGAAACTTAAGAATTTGAAATATATTTATTAATAAGGAAGTAATATGGTCCGAAAGTTGAGGTCTCATTTATGGTACCACATTGGTAATGGCGTACCCGCTTTGGAACTTAACCAACCCAGGGTTAATTTCCTTTCAAACATAATTATCATTTCTCCAATCAAGTGATACAGACTTTGTCTAATGGGTTTAGTGTCCTGTAACTCAATATCATGTTCAAAAAGATTTCTTAAACCTAATTTATCACGAACAATTTCTGGATAATATCGAAAAACATATAATTCACTCCGTATATCTTCTAAGCTAGAGTTAAATGACTTGAAAATCTTAAGCATATCAGAGTTTATCTCAAAACTAATTTTCTCGTTGCGACACCGTTATTACTGGTAGTGGGCGTTCGTTGTATTTCTTCAATAAGTTTATGTGCAGCTACATTGCTCTACATCTACACACATCAGTTAAGTAATTCAAATTGTCCAATTTTAAAAAAGGAAAAATAAAAAATGGAACTTCAAGCTCATAAAATAATGAGGGTCTTTCTTTCTAAATTAATACTAAGACTTCTCCTACACGGAAATTTCTCTCATTTGCCTTAAGATCGTACCTTCTTTTAGTTTCCCCTTGGCTGTTGCTCTCGTTTTCAATTGCTAATTTCCGAGCTTTCCTTAAATTTTTCTTGTAATTCTCTAAATTCAGAATGTTAGTGACTAAACCAGGGGTGGGGAACCTTTTTTGTGCATGAAGGTCATCTTACAATTCATCATTCCTCATAAAGGCCGCAAAAAATTTTTAAAAAGTTATTTCATCGCTTAAGTAATTTAATAGTAATCTAATAAAAAAGATAAGTTTATAGAAAAAAAAAATATGTTATTTTCAAATATTTTTATACAAGTAATATGTAAATTAATAATATCGAAAACTCAAAATTTTCAAATATTTTTTTTATGTAAGAAGTTTTCTCAGTAATAAGTAAATGAATAATATCGAAAGCATGACATTTCAAATTATTTTAATTAAGAAAGAAGTTTTTTTGTATCCAAGGTCTAAGTGAAGGAATTTTATAAAAGGATATATAAGCATCGAGAATATAATATTTTTCAAATATTCAATAAACAGTTAGCTAGCATGTACATTTTTTTATACATATTAAAGACTTCTTTGGGTTTGCTTCGTTTGAGAGAGCCTTTTGATATCAGGCTCTAGCATAGTGATTCCTAGTGTCCATTGGTCCTCCAAATGCTCGTCTCTCAACTGAGTTCTCAGTGAATTCTTGATTTGCACCAAGTACGAAAATGTTGATTCACAACAGTATATTGAAGAAAAACAGGAAATCAATCGTCGTGCATGTTCACGAAGACGAGGATATTCAATCGCGTTTTTCCAATAATTCAATGGGGTTCCCTCTCTTGTCAAACAGAGACTTCAGGGTATTATCCTCAGACATTTCAATAACCTCTATTTGTTACTGTTCAGGAGCCTCTGATATATCAACTAAGTGAGGTTGAAAAGCAAGTTTCAGTGTGATGCTATGCTTTTCAAAATCATTGAATCTTTTATTGTATTCTTCTATCAATGTGTCTAAAACAGACTCATATTCATTAAAATGTCCATAGATATCCTCAGTCTCATTTATTACTTTCGTAAGGTGGGAATAGTGTTCTTCTGAATGTTTTGATTGAGCCAAAAGGGATTTCAAATGCAACAGTTTCTTTCTAAATGTCTGAATTTTTGCCATATATCATATATATGTGGCCGCATGTGGCCTTGAGGCCGCAGGTTTTTTAAGGCCGCAGGTTCCCAGTCCCTAAACTAAACCATTGCAGGAATTATTACTTGAATCCACTGCATCGACTATGTCTACTTCACTACTTTCAACAGCTACATCATCAACTTGTCAAACACTGACAACACCGATGGAGTCGGTTATCTCAGCCCCACACTTTCTAAAATGAACCTCACCACCTCCATCACACATTCGAATACTCTAACAAACTATGACCGTAGTCTATATCTGTATCTAAACCTAACTTAGTTTCTACCACTTCAGACACTAGAACCTCACTCAAAATTGGATTCAACCTTTTGGATGTAGTTATATCATTACCGAAAATAATGACAATGCCATCAATGGGCAAATAGTCTAAAACTAATGGTTTTACATCTATTAACCCCCTCTAACTTTTCAAGTTCATCTTCAACAAAGGACAAACAACGCAAGTATTCGGAAACCCAGCTAACATAACTTTCTTTTCACATTGATTTTTGCCCTTGTTGGCACTCTTTCTTACCTAAAAAGGGAAACGGCTACTCCGGTGTCCCCAAGCTAGAAAGCTTCTCTCGATTCCCCTCCTTCAAGCGAAGAAACTACACCAGTAGACAGAAAATCTCTGTAAAATTTTTTAGTTTCTTTCATAATGTCATTCTGCTTGACGAAAGATTATTACCAAGGGACAATGGTTTCTTGACATTGTTCTCCTTTACTATACAATTCCTTGCTATATGCCCATTCTTATTGCATCGACAACAAATTATCTCTGAACTACTACCTTCCCATTTACTCGTACAAAACTTATGAGCAATACCTGTTTTTCCACATGTAAAACAACAATAATGATAATCATATTTATCTGTATTACTCTTGCTAAAACTACTGTTACTCTGTTGCATCTTACAAGAAAAAGGATTATTTGTCTTCTTGATATCACTTAAACTGTGAGTAAGACTGTACTCCTCTACCAACCTTGTTGCATCTGTAAAAGACTTTTCATGCCTATCGTCTACATATAGCTTCATGTGTGGAGTTATGTTATCTCTGAAGTTTTCCAACAAAAATAAGTTCTTGAGATCATCAAAAGTATCTACTTCAGCAGAAGTTAAAAATTCTTAAAATTATCTCTCTAACTTCTTTCCGTATTCCACATAAGTGTTACACTTATCCCTTTTCAAATGTCTTACGGTGCGCCTCTTGTACTAACCTGTATGCACTAAAAATAGTTTCTTTATTTGCATCAAAGTCCTCACTTCCATCCTTAGACATACAACTATACGCAGAAAGTGCACTACCACCTAAAACTGACAGTAAATAAAAAGTCCACTTTTGGGGAGGGACAACCTACTATGTTCATTAACTTTTCAAAGGACATGAAATATTTCGTTACACTTCGTCATCAAATTTTGGAATTTATGTCAACACTACACCCATTCCTAAATTATCAGAATCATCGTTCAATGAAGAATTACTACCTGGTCTGCCACCTGATGCATTACTCACTGGTCTGCTACTTGGTGGACAATTATGGAGATTTTGCTAATGCTGTTTCTCATTTTTTTTCTCTCGCTGTCTTTCATTGTTTTCTCTCTCAGCTGCTCTTTCAAGTCTCTCATCCATTTCCTGTTCTCTCATAAAAATATGCTAACGGAGATCATCACCATCTTGACCAAGAAGTTTACCTGAAGCTATCAAATCTTGTTTAATCTCACTCATTCTGTTTCTTTCTATATTCTCCCTGTTTCAATTACTTACGTTGTCGAAAATCCTTTTAGGTCACTAAATATTACGATTTTACCATCGACACAGGCTCTTGAAATAATTAAAATAAATGTTTCCAACAACAACCATTGAAATATGTAAAATGAATATAAAAAGAACCCCACGAAAAAATTCAACGTTTATTTGCAAACTTATATAAAGTAAATCAATGTTACTAATTCGTTTACTTCAAATGACCAATGAAATCTATCAAAACATCAATAGAAAAGGGGAACAGTCAGAATGGTAAAAATACTTGAAGAATGGTTTTCTGCAGCTGCTGAGACGATTCTGGTATGGAGACTTCAACCTTAAGAACATCGCCGAAGGGCTGCTGAAGTTCAGATGAAATTGGCACAATGACTGGACTCAAAGACGTCACAGAAAGGGTGGAATCAAGATTGGACATCAGAAGTCTTCTAAAAAAATTCGATGTTAGTATTAAACTAAGGCAGGCTGCAGGCAGTGTGGGCTTCTTTTCGTCACAAGCAGAGAGGGCTGGCTGCTTCAGTTTGGAGATAGGTGTTTGTTGTCTGAAGGAAAGGTTAGAATCTGGCTCTATCAGTCTTCTGGTATTCTCTGCTTCTTATCTCATTAGGACTTGCTTTTTATCTCCTTCGGACATGGTTCCTCTCTTATCTTATGTCCTGTCCTATCTCCCCTTGAAAATCTCTTCTTGAAGTTTATATACCCATGTAATGGTGGAGTTAATTACCGTTGGCAGTGGTCATTTCCATAGAGGGATTTTTTTTAAACAATTCTGCATCTCTATTGGCTTCCTCAAAAAAGCCCACTTCGATCATGCCATGGAAGCTTCCAGAAGAAATTACTGATGTAATCTGGACCACATGTTATGTTGTAACAAAAGGGAAGAACGCGTCCAGCCATGATGACATATTTCATAAACACAGATATCCCTCTGGCTATTTCCAGCCATCCCCTGAGCCTATCATCATAACTTAGGTAATCCCGCCCATTTAAATGAAACATAACAGTCACCATACATTGAATTTGGTAGTTTGGGGGTTTTGTGATAGATATTGAATCCTCTGGTGATAAAGATGTGTGTGTGTTTTTCAGTCTGAAAAATCTTGGATTGAAGATGTTCTGCCAGTGCTCCATCTCCCACGAGCTTGAATAGGTGGCGGTGATTGGTGATAAAAGTAAGGTTTTGGCCTCCACAAGTACCCATTTTATTCTTCCTTAGGCACCAAAATGACGGTCAGGCCTACTCCTCTACTGCTGTGTAACGAACCTCTACATTGTGAAGGTGGAGCCAAAACTTCATTGATCTTTTTTTTTAGTGCAACGTTGAGGTTGATATCTCCATCTAACACCTTTCAGGGACTGCAGATGCTGGAACCCTAACTGGGGAACCACTTGTTCCAGATGGTTTAACTTTGGCAAGTCCAGTCTGGAAGACCTCGATTGCACGTTGCTCTTGTGCCATCCATAAATGTGCACATCGCTGTCACGAATGCCTGGTTGGCTGGAATTCATCATGCCTGCAGATCTCCATGAAGCAACTGTAGGTCTTTGTGCAGTCGACACGCCGGTTGTTTAAGATCATAAGTAACACACTGCACCATGTAGGAAGTTTAAGACTGGAAGATATCAATGAGGTACAGGTTGTTCGATAAAGAGTATAATTTAAGACAATGCGTCTCGTACAAGAGCTGGATATAGACTGGGTGACTCGTCCTACATCAGCATGGGATGCATGGGTCAGGAATAGTTCCATCCCTACACAGGGAGAGCAAATGCCTACATATGATCTTACATATACTCATTTTCTTATTGAGGCAGATTTGCAAAGCCTTGTAGTTAGATTATTTGTTTTATAAATTTGTCATTACCATCACAGCATTTACTTGAATCATATATACAGTATTTCTAACACTAGGTGTTTGAAAGAATATTCATAATGTTTTTCTGTATTTTTTTAAATGGCAAATTAGACAAAACACAATTTTTTTTAATAGGGTGCTTTCAACTCACATGGAAGGGTTCCCTTTTAGCTCGGAAAAGTTTCTTAATAGCTGAATCGTCTGAAGTATTTTTGTCTTAATACCATCATTGTTTTCAATTAAATAATTAGTAATATTAATCGAAACTTACTTACTAACGTAAGTTTCTCCCTCACATAGAGGTTTTGTCAATAAATAATGTTAACGAAAGAATATATTATAAAGCATCGTGACGGTATTTCTAATTTTAATAACAACACCCAATAAAGTCAATGAGAGAAGCTTCTTTTTAGACGCACACTGCATAATTTTGTAATTTTTTAGATATTTTAACCCAAATAAGGATAAGATACAGTAACTATAAGAAAAATATGCAATTATAAACCTACTTTGGATAGCAGATTCTACTAAAATCATGGAATCAGTAAAATTT
>NC_090767.1:37946278-37960845 GCF_036898095.1 Palaemon carinicauda
TTATTCACCTGGAAGCGATTTAAATGTCCCAGATGCTGTCTCAACAGAGTTTTTGCATTCATTTTATTCATCTGGAAGCGATTTAAATGTCCCATATGCTGTCTCAACAGAGTTTTTGCATTCATTTTATTCAACTGGAAGCGATTTAAATGTCTCAGATGCTGTCTCAATAGAGTTTTTGCATTCATTTTATTCATCTGGAAGCGATTTAAATGTCATAGATGCTGTCTCAATAGAGTTTTTGCAATCATTTTATTTATCTGGAAGCGATTTAAATGTCCCAGATGTTGTCTCAATAGAGTTTTTGCATTCATTTTATTCATCTGGAAGCAATTTAAATGTCCCAGATGCGGTCTCAACAGAGTTTTTGCATTCATTTTATTCATCTGGAAGCGATTTAAATGTGTCAGATGCGGTCTCAATAGAGGTTTAGCATTCATTTTATTCCTCTGGAAGCGATTTAAATGTCCCATATGCTGTCTCAATAGAGTTTTTGCATTCATTTTATTCATCTGGTAGGGATTTTAACGTTTCAGATGCTGTCTCAATAGAGTTTTTGCATTCATTTTATTCATCTGGAAGCGATTTAAATGTCCCAGATTCTGTCTCAATAGAGTTTTTGCATCCATTTTATTCATCTGGAAGAGATTTATATGTCCCAGATGCTGTCTCAATAAAGTTTTTGCATCCATTTTATTCATCTGGAAGTGATATAAATGTCCCAGATGCTGTCTCAATAGAGTTTATGCATCCATTTTATTCATCTGGAAGCGATTTAAATGTCCCAGATGCTGTCTCAATAGAGTTTTTGCATTCATTTTATTCATCTGGAAGCGATTTTAACGTTTAAGTTGCTGTCTCAATAGAGTTTTTGCATTCATTTTATTCATCTGGAAGCCATTTAAATGTCCCAGATTCTGTCTCAATAGAGTTTTTGCATCCATTTTATTCATCTGGAAGAGATTTATATGTCCCAGATGCTGTCTCAATAGAGTTTTTGCATCCATTTTATTCATCTGGAAGCGATATAAATGTCCCAGATGCTGTCTCAATAGAGTTTATGCATCCATTTTATTCATCTGGAAGCGATTTAAATGTCCCAGATGCTGTCTCAATAGAGTTTTTGCATTCATTTTATTCATCTGGAAGCGATTTTAATGTTTAAGATGCTGTCTCAATAGAGTTTTTGCACTCATTTTATTCAACTGGAAGCGATTTAAATGTCTCAGATGCTGTCTCAACAGAGTTTTTGTAATCATTTTTATCAACTGGAAGCGATTTATGTCTCAGATGATTTCTCAATAGAGTTTTTGCATTCATTTTATTCAACTGGAAGCGATTTAAATGTCTCAGATGCTGTCTCAATAGAGTTTTTGCATTCATTTTATTCATCTGGAAGCGATTTAAATGTCCCTGATGCTGTCTCAATAGAGTTTTTGCATTCATTTTATTAATCTGGAATGGATTTAAATGTCCCAGATGTTGTCTCAATAGAGTTTTTGCATTCATTTTATTCATCTGGAAGCGATTTAAATGTCCCAAATGCTGTCTCAATAGAGATTTTGCATTCATTTTATTCAACTGGAAGCGATTTAAATGTCCCAGATGCTGTCTCAACACAGTTTTTGCATTCATTTTATTCATCTGAAAGGGATTTAAATGTCCCAGATGCTGTCTCAATAGAGTTTTTGCATGTATTTTATTCACCTGGAAGCGATTTAAATGTCCCAGATGCTCTCTCAACAGAGTTTTTGCATTCATTTTATTTAACTGGAAGCGATTTAAATGTCTCAGATGCTGTCTCAATAGAGCTTTTGCATTCATTTTATTCATCTGGGTCACAGATGCTGTCTCAATAGAGTTTTTGCATTCATTTTATTTATCTGGAAGCGATTTAAATGTCCCAGATGTGGTCTCAATAGAGTTTTTGCATTCATTTTATTCATCTGGAAGCGATTTAAATGTCCCAGATGCTGTCTCAACAGTGTTCTTGCATTCATTTTATTCATCTGCAAGCGATTTAAATGTCCCAGATGCTGTCTCAATAGAGTTTTTGCATTCATTTTATTCATCTGGTAGGGATTTTAACGTTTCAGATGCTGTCTCAATAGAGTTTTTGCATTCATTTTATTCATCTGGAAGCGATTTAAATGTCCCAGATGCTGTCTCAATAGAGTTTTTGCATTCATTTTATCCATCTGGAAGGGACTTATATGTCCCAGATGCTGTCTCAACAGAGTTTTTGCATTCATTTTATTCATCTGGAAGCGATTTAACCCTGGATAGGTACGGTCCTCGGACACCCCTTTAAGGGTATACTCGGACGCGAACGACCCCGACGCCAAAAAAAATTCTTGAAAAATCAGTTTTTGCAGTAACCTCCTTTTTTCTTTTGCCAAAAAAAACTTCAATGAATGCTTAAAACAACTGTAAAGATAAATACTACTCATCTGCGGAAAAACTATTTATTATAAATATTTTAAAATATTAAGTAGAAAAAAAAAAGACCTGACATAAAAATTCATAAAAAAAAGTTTATACATATATACACAAATCCTTTTAGGAATTGATTCTTGAATGTTTAGGACACATCTTGATGTATTTTGGATGAAGTCAGACCCATGGAGGTGAAGATCTGAAATGAGAAAAAAAGGGTAACTTTTTTTGGCCAAAAAAAATTGTCCAAATTTCATGAATTTTTTTGGGTACCCAAATGAAATAGGAAGTGGCTAATTTTTTTAGGGAATAAACATATGTTATCCTAAAATAGAAATATGTAAAAAAATCTTCATTATTTTGTAAATTACATTTATATCAGGGGCCATATCTAAAGGTAATTTTTTGAGTACTTGGAAATTTCGTAAAAAAATACATATATTTAATATATAATATGATATTTATGCAGGTAAAAATATACCAAAATATCACAAATTCTATAGGGAACAAGAATATATATAGATAGGGCAGCTTACGCTTCGGATATGTCCACAAAATGGCCGCCAACCACACTGACTCAGACTCCCTAATCTGCCACTTGAAATGTAGGAAGGGTATGTCAATTTCAAGGTGTTATTTACTAATCTAATTATTATTGGATATGCATAAAAATTGTATGGTGGGTTGCTGGATAATTGTCGATTATTTTACGACTATAAAATTAGAATTCTGACCCAAAAAATTTTTTTTGAAGGGAAATAAAATCGAAAAAAAAAAAATGTGAAACAATATTTTAGCTAAAAAAATTTGATGATATTCAATCAAAAAAAAAGTAAACAAAATTTTCCGACAAATAAACATCTAGAGGAATCATTACTCTGTGATAGTTCCTTAGTACGTAGTAATTTTGAAAGAATTGGGAAAAAACGAAAAAATGGCAATCACCGGAAAATCGAACACATACCTATATATACGCCATATCTGGCTAAAAAAAAGATAGGCATGGGTAGCCAGATCATCTAGAAACACTTTCCAACACTATAAAAATATAAGTTTTGCGACACTACTCGCCAATTCCTTACGGTAACATGACTAAACAAAAAAATGCAAAACAAATAAAAAGGGGCACTCGTGGAAAAATGGCCATTCTAATATACGGCATTTCAGAAAAAAAAAATTTCAGCCACGTGCTAGGCAAACCATCAAGGCATATTTTCCGATAAATAAACATATAAATGAAATATTACTCTGTGATAGTTCCTTAGTACGTAGTAATTTTGAAAGAAATGGGAAAAAACGAAAAAATGGCAATCACAGGAAAATCGAACACATACTTATATATACGCCATATCTGGCTAAAAAAAAAAATAGGCATGGGTAGCCAGATCATCTAGAAACACTTTCCAACACTATAAAAATATAAGTTTTGCGACACTACTTGCCAATTCCTTACGGTAACATGACTAAGCAAAAAAATGCAAAACAAATAAAAAGGGGCACTCGCGGAAAAATGCCCAATATTCTAATATACAGCATCTCAGATAAAAAAAAAGACATGTACGTGTTAGCCCAACCATCAAGGCACACTTTCTAACACATAAACATGAAAAAAAAATCAATAATATACGGCAATTCCTTACTACGTAGTAAATTTTTACAAATATTGAAAAAAAACAGAAATTGGCAACCGCAGTTAAATACCCAATATACCAATAACTACGTCGTATCTGACAAAAACAAAATCACGCATGGGTAGCCAGATCATCTAGACACACTTTACAACATTAAAAAAGCAAAAGTTTTACGACACTATTTCGCAATATCTTACGGAAAAATGACTTGGCAAAAAAATTAAAAAAAATTAAAAAGGGACACTCGCGGTAAAATGCCCGACATTCTAATATACGACATCTCAGATAAAAAAAAAGACATGCACGTGTTAGCCCAACCATCAAGGCACACTTTATAACACATAAACATGAAAAAAAATGAATAATATACGGCAATTCCTTACTACGTAGTAATTTTTACAAATATTGAAAAAAAAACAGAAATTGGTAACCGCAGTTAAATACCCAATATACCAATAACTACGTCGTATCTGACAAAAACAAAGTCATGCATGGGTAGCCAGATCATCTAGACACACTTTCCAACACTAAACAAGCAAAAGTTTTACGACACTATTTGGCAATATCTTACGGAAAAATGACTTGGCAAAAAAATGAAAAAAAATGAAAAAGGGGCACTCGCGGTAAAATGGTCCTCGTGGTGATGAACGACATTTTAACTAAAAAAAAAAACATGCACATGGTAGCCAAACAGTCCACCAAGACTTTCCACAACTGATAACCTATACAAGTTGCACCATTCTATGACAATTTCATAATACGTAATAACTTTGATAATTATGCAAACTACCTCAGAAGGGTAAACTCGGACGCGAACGACCCCGACGCGTCTCAGAAATCGGGGAAGGAGTACAGCTGCAGCAATGCACATCTGGACACTACTAGAGCGTGTAGGGGAGACACCTCCTGCAGGTCGATCACCCACAAATTCAGTCACAGGGGTGAGTCACGTGAGAAAAACCTGTTTTTTTTTGACGCTCGGGGTCGCAAACGACCCACCGTACCTATCCAGGGTTAAATGTCCCAGATGCTGTCTCAATAGAGTTTTTGCATCCATTTTATTCATCTGGAAGCGATTTAAATGTCCCAGATGCTGTCTCAATAGAGTTTTTGCATCCATTTTATTCATCTGGAAGCGATATAAATGTCCCAGATGCTGTCTCAATAGAGTTTTTGCATCCATTTTATTCATCTGGAAGCGATTTAAATGTCCCAGATGCTGTCTCAATAGAGTTTTTGCATTCATTTTATTCATCTGGAAGCGATTTTAACGTTTAAGATGCTGTCTCAATAGAGTTTTTGCATTCATTTTATTCAACTGGAAGCGATTTAAATGTCTCAGATGTTGTCTCAACAGAGTTTTTGCATTCATTTTATTCAACTGGAAGCGATTTAAATGTCTCAGATGCTGTCTCAACAGAGTTTTTGTTTTCATTTTTTTTCAACTGGAAGCGATTTATGTCTCAGATGATTTCTCAATAGAGTTTTTGCATTCATTTTATTCAACTGGAAGCGATTTAAATGTCTCAGATGCTGTCTCAACAGAGTTTTTGCATTCATTTTATTCAACTGGAAGCGATTTAAATGTCTCAGATGCTGTCTCAATAGAGTTTTTTCATTCATTTTATTCATCTGGAAGCGATTTAAATGTCCCATATGCTGTCTCAACAGAGTTTTTGCATTCATTTTATTCAACTGGAAGCGATTTAAATGTCTCAGATGCTGTCTCAATAGAGTTTTTGCATTCATTTTATTCATCTGGAAGCGATCTAAATTTCCCATATGTTGTCTCAACAGAGTTTTTGCATTCATTTTATTCAACTGGAAGCGATTTAAATGTCTCAGATGCTGTCTCAATAGAGTTTTTGCATTCATTTTATTCATCTGGAAGCGATTTAAATGTCATAGATGCTGTCTCAATAGAGTTTTTGCATTCATTTTATTTATCTGGAAGCGATTTAAATGTCCCAGATGTTGTCTCAATAGAGTTTTTGCATTCATTTTATTCATCTGGAAGCGATTTAAATGTCCCAGATGCGGTCTCAACAGAGTTTTTGCATTCATTTTATTCATCTGGAAGCGATTTAAATGTGTCAGATGCTGTCTCAATAGAGTTTTTCATTCTATTTTATTCACCTGGAAGCGATTTAAATGTCCCATATGCTGTCTCAACAGAGTTTTTGCATTCATTTTATTCAACTGGAAGCTATTTAAATGTCTCAGATGCTGTCTCAATAGAGTTTTTGCATTCATTTTATTCATCTGGAAGCGATTTAAATGTCATAGATGCTGTCTCAATAGAGTTTTTGCATTCATTTTATTTATCTGGAAGCGATTTAAATGTCCCAGATGTTGTCTCAATAGAGTTTTTGCATTTATTTTATTCATCTGGAAGCGATTTAAATGTCCCAGATGCGGTCTCAACAGAGTTTTTGCATTCATTTTATTCATCTGGAAGCGATTTAAATGTGTCAGATGCTGTCTCAATAGAGGTTTAGCATTCATTTTATTCCTCTGGAAGCGAATTAAATGTCCCAGATGCTGTCTCAATAGAGTTTTTGCATTCATTTTATTCATCTGGTAGGGATTTTAACGTTTCAGATGCTGTCTCAATAGAGTTTTTGCATTCATTTTATTCATCTGGAAGCGCTTTAAATGTCCCAGATGCTGTCTCAATAGAGTTTTTGCATCCATTTTATTCATCTGGAAGAGATTTATATGTCCCAGATGCTGTCTCAATAGAGTTTTTGCAACCATTTTATTCATCTGGAAGCGATATAAATGTCCCAGATGCTGTCTCAATAGAGTTTATGCATCCATTTTATTCATCTGGAAGCGATTTAAATGTCCCAGATGCTGCTAATAAAGTTTTTGCATTCATTTTATTCATCTGGAAGCGATTTTAACGTTTAAGATGCTGTCTCAATAGAGTTTTTGCATTCATTTTATTCAACTGGAAGCGATTTAAATGTCTCAGATGCTGTCTCAACAGAGTTTTTGTATTCATTTTTTTCAACTGGAAGCTATTTATGTCTCAGATGATTTCTCAATAGAGTTTTTGCATTCATTTTATTCAACTGGAAGCGATTTAAATGTCTCAGATGCTGTCTCAATAGAGTTTTTGCATTCATTTTATTCATCTGGAAGCGATTTAAATGTCCCTGATGCTGTCTCAATAGAGTTTTTGCATTCATTTTATTCATCTGGAATGGATTCAAATGTCCCAGATGTTGTCTCAATAGAGTTTTTGCATTCATTTTATTCATCTGGGATGGATTCAAATGTCCCAGATGTTGTCTCAATAGAGTTTTTGCATTCATTTTATTCATCTGGAAGCGATTTAAGTGTCCCATATGCTGTCTCAACAGAGTTTTTGCATTCATTTTATTCAACTGGAAGGGATTTAAATGTCTCAGATGCTGTCTCAATAGAGTTTTTGCATTCATTTTATTCATCTGGAAGCGATTTAAATGTCCCAGATACTGTCCCAACAGAGTTTTTTTATTCATTTTATTCATCTGAAAGGGATTTAAAAGTCCCAGATGCTGTCTCAACAGTGTTCTTGCATTCATTTTATTCATCTGGAAGTGATTTAAATGTCCCAGATGCTCTCTCAATAGAGTTTTTGCATTCATTTTATTCAACTGGAAGCGATTTAAATGTCCCAGATGCTGTCTCAATAGAGGTATAGCATTCATTTTATTCATCTGGAAGCAATTTAAATGTCCCAGATGCTCTCTCAATAGAGTTTTTGCATTCATTTTATTCATCTGGAAGTGATTTAAATGTCCCATATACTGTCTCAACAGAGTGTTTGCATTCATTTTATTCAACTGGAAGCGATTTAAATGTCTCAGATGCTGTCTCAATAGAGTTTTTGCATTCATTTTATTCATCTGGAAGCGATTTAAATGTCCCATATGCTGTCTCAACAGAGTTTTTGCATTCATTTTATTCAACTGGAAGCGATTTAAATGTCCCAGATGCTGTCTCAACAGAGTTTTTGCATTCATTTTATTCATCTGGAAGCGATTTAAATGTCCCATATGCTGTCTCAACAGAGTTTTTGCATTCATTTTATTCAACTGGAAGCGATTTAAATGTCTCAGATGCTGTCTCAATAGAGTTTTTGCATTCATTTTATTCATCTGGAAGCGATTTAAATGTCCCATATGCTGTCTCAACAGAGTTTTTGCATTCATTTTATTCAACTGGAAGCGATTTAAATGTCTCAGATGCTGTCTCAATAGAGTTTTTGCATTCATTTTATTCATCTGGAAGCGATTTAAATGTCCCATATGCTGTCTCAACAGAGTTTTTGCATTCATTTTATTCAACTGGAAGCAATTTAAATGTCTCAGATGCTGTCTCAACAGTGTTCTTGCATTCATTTTATTCATCTGGAAGCGATTTAAATGTCCCAGATGCTGTCTCAATAGAGTTTTTGCATCCATTTTATTCATCTGGAAGCGATTTAAATGTCCCAGATGCTGTCTCAATAGAGTTTTTGCATCCATTTTATTCATCTGGAAGCGATATAAATGTCACAGATGCTGTCTCAATAGAGTTTTTGCATCCATTTTATTCATCTGGAAGCGATTTAAATGTCCCAGATGCTGTCTCAATAGAGTTTTTGCATTCATTTTATTCATCTGGAAGCGATTTTAACGTTTAAGATGCTGTCTCAATAGAGTTTTTGCATTCATTTTATTCAACTGGAAGCGATTTAAATCTCTCTGATGTTGTCTCAACAGAGTTTTTGCATTCATTTTATTCAACTGGAAGCGATTTAAATGTCTCAGATGCTGTCTCAACAGAGTGTTTGTTTTCATTTTTTTTCAACTGGAAGCGATTTATATGTCTCAGATGATTTCTCAATAGAGTTTTTGCATTCATTTTATTCAACTGGAAGCGATTTAAATATCTCAGACGCTGTCTCAATAGAGTTTTTGCATTCATTTTATTCATCTGGAAGCGATTTAAATGTCCCTGATGCTGTCTCAATAGAGTTTTTGCATTCATTTTATTCATCTGGAATGGATTCAAATGTCCCAGATGTTGTCTCAATAGAGTTTTTGCATTCATTTTATTCATCTGGAAGCGATTTAAATGTCCCAGATGCTGTCTCAATAGAGATTTTGCATTCATTTTATTCAACTGGAAGCGATTTAAATGTCCCAGATGCTGTCTCAACACAGTTTTTGCATTCATTTTATCCATCTGAAAGGGATTTAAATGTCCCAGATGCTGTCTCAATAGAGTTTTTGCATCTATTTTATTCACCTGGAAGCGATTTAAATGTCCCAGATGCTGTCTCAACAGAGTTTTTGCATTCATTTTATTCATCTGGAAGCGATTTAAGTGTCCCATATGCTGTCTCAACAGAGTTTTTGCATTCATTTGATTCAACTGGAAGCGATTTAAATGTCTCAGATGCTGTCTCAATAGAGTTTTTGCATTCATTTTATTCATCTGAAAGCGATTTAAATGTCCCAGATACTGTCCAAACAGAGTTTTTTTATTCATTTTATTCATCTTAAAGGGATTTAAAAGTCCCAGATGCTGTCTCAACAGTGTTCTTGCATTCATTTTATTCATCTGGAAGCGATTTAAATGTCCCAGATGCTCTCTCAATAGAGTTTTTGCATTCATTTTATTCAACTGGAAGCGATTTAAATGTCTCAGATGCTGTCTCAATAGAGGTTTAGCATTCATTTTATTCATCTGGAAGCGATTTAAATGTCCCAGATGCTCTCTCAATAGAGTTTTTGCATTCATTTTATTCATCTGGAAGCGATTTAAATGTCCCATATGCTGTCTCAACAGAGTTTTTGCATTCATTTTATTCAACTGGAAGCGATTTAAATGTCTCAGATGCTGTCTCAATTGAGTTTTTGCATTCATTTTATTCATCTGGAAGCGATTTAAATGTCCCATATGCTGTCTCAACAGAGTTTTTGCATTCATTTTATTCAACTGGAAGCGATTTAAATGTCCCAGATGCTGTCTCAACAGAGTTTTTGCATTCATTTTATTCATCTGGAAGTGATTTAAATGTCCCATATGCTGTCTCAACAGAGTTTTTGCATTCATTTTATTCAACTGGAAGCGATTTAAATGTCTCAGATGCTGTCTCAATAGAGTTTTCGCATTCATTTTATTCATCTGGAAGCGATTTAAATGTCCCATATGCTGTCTCAACAGAGTTTTTGCATTCATTTTATTCAACTGGAAGCGATTTAAATGTCTCAGATGCTGTCTCAACAGTGTTCTTGCATTCATTTTATTCATCTGGAAGCGATTTAAATGTCCCAGATGCTCTCTCAATAGAGTTTTTGTATTAATTTTATTCAACTGGAAGCGATTTAAATGTCATAGATGCTGTCTCAATAGAGTTTTTGCATTCATTTTATTCATCTGGAAGCGATTTAAATGTCCCAGATGTTGTCTCAATAGAGTTTTTGCATTCATTTTATTCATCTGGAAGCGATTTAAATGTCCCAGATGTTGTCTCAATAGAGTTTTTGCATTCATTTTATTTATCTGGAAGCGATTTAAATGTCCCAGATGTTGTCTCAATAGAGTTTTTGCATTCATTTTATTCATCTTGAAGCGATTTAAATGTCCCAGATGCGGTCTCAACAGAGTTTTTGTATTCATTTTATTCATCTGGAAGCGATTTAAATGTGTCAAATGCTGTCTCAATAGAGTTTTTCATTCTATTTTATTCACCTGGAAGCGATTTAAATGACCCAGATGATGTCTCAACAGAGTTTTTGCATTCATTTTATTCATCTGGAAGCGATTTAAATGTCCCATATGCTGTCTCAACAGAGTTTTTGCATTCATTTTATTCAACTGGAAGCGATTTAAATGTCTCAGATGCTGTCTCAATAGAGTTTTTGCATTCATTTTATTCATCTGGAAGCGATTTAAATGTCATAGATGCTGCCTCAATAGAGTTTTTGCATTCATTTTATTTATCTGGAAGCGATTTAAATGTCCCAGATGTTGTCTCAATAGAGTTTTTGCATTCATTTTATTCATCTGGAAGCGATTTAAATGTCCCAGATGCTGTCTCAATAGAGTTTTTGCATTCATTTTATTCATCTGGTAGGGATTTTAACGTTTCAGATGCTGTCTCAATAGAGTTTTTGCATTCATTTTGTTCATCTGGAAGCGATTTAAATGTCCCAGATGCTGTCTCAATAGAGTTTTTGCATTCATTTTATCCATCTGGAAGGGACTTATATGTCCCAGATGCTGTCTCAACAGAGTTTTTGCATTCATTTTATTCATCTGGAAGCGATTTAACCCTGGATAGGTACGGTCCTCGGACACCCCTTTAAGGGTATACTCGGACGCGAACGACCCCGACGCCAAAAAAAATTCTTGAAAAATCAGTTTTTGCAGTAACCTCCTTTTTTCTTTTGCCAAAAAAAACTTCAATGAATGCTTAAAACAACTGTAAAGATAAATACTACTCATCTGCGGAAAAACTATTTATTATAAATATTTTAAAATATTAAGTAGAAAAAAAAAAGACCTGACATAAAAATTCATAAAAAAAAAGTTTATACATATATACACAAATCCTTTTAGGAATTGATTCTTGAATGTTTAGGACACATCTTGATGTATTTTGGATGAAGTCAGACCCATGGAGGTGAAGATCTGAAATGAGAAAAAAAGGGTAACTTTTTTTGGCCAAAAAAAATTGTCCAAATTTCATGAATTTTTTTGGGTACCCAAATGAAATAGGAAGTGGCTAATTTTTTTAGGGAATAAACATATGTTATCCTAAAATAGAAATATGTAAAAAAATCTTCATTATTTTGTAAATTACATTTATATCAGGGGCCATATCTAAAGGTAATTTTTTGAGTACTTGGAAATTTCGTAAAAAAATACATATATTTAATATATAATATGATATTTATGCAGGTAAAAATATACCAAAATATCACGAATTCTATAGGGAACAAGAATATATATAGATAGGGCAGCTTACGCTTCGGATATGTCCACAAAATGGCCGCCAACCACACTGACTCAGACTCCCTAATCTGCCACTTGAAATGTAGGAAGGGTATGTCAATTTCAAGGTGTTATTTACTAATCTAATTATTATTGGATATGCATAAAAATTGTATGGTGGGTTGCTGGATAATTGTCGATTATTTTACGACTATAAAATTAGAATTCTGACCCAAAAAAATTTTTTTGAAGGGAAATAAAATCGAAAAAAAAAATGTAAAACAATATTTTAGCTAAAAAAATTTGATGATATTCAATCAAAAAAAAAAGTAAACAAAATTTTCCGACAAATAAACATCTAGAGGAATCATTACTCTGTGATAGTTCCTTAGTACGTAGTAATTTTGAAAGAATTGGGAAAAAACGAAAAAATGGCAATCACCGGAAAATCGAACACATACCTATATATACGCCATATCTGGCTAAAAAAAAGATAGGCATGGGTAGCCAGATCATCTAGAAACACTTTCCAACACTATAAAAATATAAGTTTTGCGACACTACTCGCCAATTCCTTACGGTAACATGACTAAGCAAAAAAATGCAAAACAAATAAAAAGGGGCACTCGTGGAAAAATGGCCATTCTAATATACGGCATTTCAGAAAAAAAAAATTTCAGCCACGTGCTAGGCAAACCATCAAGGCATATTTTCCGATAAATAAACATATAAATGAAATATTACTCTGTGATAGTTCCTTAGTACGTAGTAATTTTGAAAGAAATGGGAAAAAACGAAAAAATGGCAATCACAGGAAAATCGAACACATACTTATATATACGCCATATCTGGCTAAAAAAAAAAATAGGCATGGGTAGCCAGATCATCTAGAAACACTTTCCAACACTATAAAAATATAAGTTTTGCGACACTACTTGCCAATTCCTTACGGTAACATGACTAAGCAAAAAAATGCAAAACAAATAAAAAGGGGCACTCGCGGAAAAATGCCCAACATTCTAATATACGGCATCTCAGATAAAAAAAAAGACATGTACGTGTTAGCCCAACCATCAAGGCACACTTTCTAACACATAAACATGAAAAAAAAATCAATAATATACGGCAATTCCTTACTACGTAGTAAATTTTTACAAATATTGAAAAAAAACAGAAATTGGCAACCGCAGTTAAATACCCAATATACCAATAACTACGTCGTATCTGACAAAAACAAAATCACGCATGGGTAGCCAGATCATCTAGACACACTTTCCAACATTAAAAAAGCAAAAGTTTTACGACACTATTTCGCAATATCTTACGGAAAAATGACTTGGCAAAAAAATTAAAAAAAATTAAAAAGGGACACTCGCGGTAAAATGCCCGACATTCTAATATACGACATCTCAGATAAAAAAAAAGACATGCACGTGTTAGCCCAACCATCAAGGCACACTTTCTAACACATAAACATGAAAAAAAATGAATAATATACGGCAATTCCTTACTACGTAGTAATTTTTACAAATATTGAAAAAAAAACAGAAATTGGTAACCGCAGTTAAATACCCAATATACCAATAACTACGTCGTATCTGACAAAAACAAAGTCATGCATGGGTAGCCAGATCATCTAGACACACTTTCCAACACTAAACAAGCAAAAGTTTTACGACACTATTTGGCAATATCTTACGGAAAAATGACTTGGCAAAAAAATGAAAAAAAATGAAAAACGGGCACTCGCGGTAAAATGGTCCTCGTGGTGATGAACGACATTTTAACTAAAAAAAAAAAAACATGCACATGGTAGCCAAACAGTCCACCAAGACTTTCCACAACTGATAACCTATACAAGTTGCACCATTCTACGACAATTTCATAATACGTAATAACTTTGATAATTATGCAAACTACCTCAGAAGGGTAAACTCGGACGCGAACGACCCCGACGCGTCTCAGAAATCGGGGAAGGAGTACAGCTGCAGCAATGCACATCTGGACACTACTAGAGCGTGTAGGGGAGACACCTCCTGCAGGTCGATCACCCACAAATTCAGTCACAGGGGTGAGTCACGTGAGAAAAACCTGTTTTTTTTTTGACGCTCGGGGTCGCAAACGACCCACCGTACCTATCCAGGGTTAAATGTCCCAGATGCTGTCTCAATAGAGTTTTTGCATCCATTTTATTCATCTGGAAGCGATTTAAATGTCCCAGATGCTGTCTCAATAGAGTTTTTGCATCCATTTTATTCATCTGGAAGCGATATAAAATGTCCCAGATGCTGTCTCAATAGAGTTTTTGCATCCATTTTATTCATCTGGAAGCGATTTAAATGTCCCAGATGCTGTCTCAATAGAGTTTTTGCATTCATTTTATTCATCTGGAAGCGATTTTAACGTTTAAGATGCTGTCTCAATAGAGTTTTTGCATTCATTTTATTCAACTGGAAGCGATTTAAATGTCTCAGATGTCTCAACAGAGTTTTTGCATTCATTTTATTCAACTGGAAGCGATTT
>NC_090767.1:37966345-37976345 GCF_036898095.1 Palaemon carinicauda
CCATGGTCGTCACCCTTACACATCGTTCTGAAGAAAGACGGCACCCTCCGCCCGTGCGGGGATTACAGGCGCCTGAACATGCAAACAGAACCGGATCACTACCCCCTCCCAAACATTGCCGATGTGACCTCCTACCTGCACAAAGCGAAGGTTTTCTCTACGCTCGACCTCCTGAAGGGGTATTATCAGGTGCCTATGAACCCAGAAGACATCCCCAAGACTGCCATCACCACTCCGTTTGGTACATACACCTTCAATTACTCCTGTTTTGGCCTTTGTAATGCTGGGGCAACGTTTCAACGTCTCATTGATGGCATCTTAGGGGACCTCCCTTTCTGTGTATGTTATGTGGACGACATACTTGTGTTCTCCTCCTCAAAAGAGGAACACCTCCGTCACCTGCGCATCGTGCTCGACCGCCTGCAACAAAACGGCCTTGTAGTCCGGTACGACAAGTGTACCTTTGGCGCCAACGAAGTGTCGTTCTTAGGGCACTGTATCACTCCTGAAGGAGTCCATCCCCTCCCTGAGAAGGTAGCAGCCGTTCAGAATTTCCCCGCGCCCTCGACCGTCAAAGCTCTGCAGGAATCCTTGGGCATGATCAACTATTATCACCGTTTTCTGCCTGCCATTGCCGCCACTCCTGCTCCCCTCTACGCCTCCCTCAAGGGCAAGCCAAAGGACCTGAAGTGGGGTCCCCTTCAAGAAGCAGCCTTCTGCAATACAAAGCAGGCCCTATCAACTGCTGCGGCTCTCACTTTTCCTATCCCACACGCCCCTCTCCATCTCTCCGCCGATGCCAGCGATGTCGCCATTGATGCAGTACTCGAGCAGGTGGTCAAAGGCTCGCCCCGCCCATTGAACTTCTTCAGAAGAAAACTGTCCAAGGCAGAATCGGGTTATTCTACCTTCGATCGAGAATTGCTGGTGGTGCACTTGGCTGTCCGTCACTTTCGCCATTTTTTAGAACGTACGCCCTTCGTCATTCGCACAGACCACATGCCTCTGGTGCACGCCTTCACTCGACAGTCTGACGCCTGGTCCGCCCGTCAACGCCGGTATCTCTCCGCCATGGCTGAATACAATTGCACCCTCCAATACGTCCCTGGGAAAATGAATCCCATTGCCGATGCCCTCTCAAGAAACACGTTGGCTGCCGTTCAACTGGGATTGGATTACAACGCCCTGGCTGAAGCCCAACGACAGGATCCAGAGTATCAAGCTTGTAGGACATCCTGCACGTCCCTCCGTTGGGAAGATTTTCCCCTCGAAGACTCCAACACCACCCTCCTCTGTGACGTCAGTACTGGTAGACCGCGACCTTGGATTCCTGCTCCCATGACCGACAGGTGTTTGATTTCATTCACGGCCTTTCACATCCCTCGTGCCGTTCTACTGCACAGCTGCTGAAGGCAAAGTTCATTTGGCACGGCATTTCTAAGGATGCTAAGGATTAGGTCCGTGCCTGTACTTCTTGCCAAACTTCCAAAGTACATCGACACACGGATTCAGGAGTGGGCACCTTTCCTCAACCTCAGCGTCGACGTTGTAGGCCCCCTACCCACATCACAAGGACATCGTTACCTGTTTACCGTCATCGACCGCTCCACTCGTTGGCCTGAAGCCATTCCCATGGAAACTGCAACGTCCGCCTCATGTACATCTGCCTTACTCTCTGGATGGATTGCAAGATTTTGTATCCCTGAGCATATTACTTCTGACAGGGGAAGCACTTTCACCTCTCAATTGTGGACGTCATTAGCGAATCTCCTGGGCATCACCCTACATCAGATATATATACATATATGTATATATATATATATATATATATATATATATATATATATATATATATGTATATATATATATATATATATTGTACCAACCGTGTTTCACACAATTGTACATAATTCCTTTTGTATATATTATGCTTGTATCTTCGCTCTTCCCTCGCACTAAAACGAACATGAAAATTCATGTCTGGTTTTTCCTCTGTAATATTGTCTGTCTTGTGAACTTGTTATGTCCTGTTGCCTTGAGGTTTTGTATATAAGGAGAGTGTTCCACAATAATATAACTCAGTCGTTTCCAACCTGCCTTTGAGTTCACAACCTTACTCGGCGCCGTCACATTGGAGACCCCGGAAGTCGACTCGCTCCCACTGCCTTGGTACTATGACGGAGACGGACTCTACTACAGCAGTTGGCGCTGCGGCCGCCCCATTGAAACTTTCACCGTTCGCCACCGGAGAGGCGTTTGCTTGGTTTCAACGCGCATAAGTCCACTTCCGTATCAGGGGCGTGACTCGCTCAACCACCAAAGCGGATTATGTTCTCGCGGCGATACCCGAGGACACCTTCCCAGAAATATCCGACTGGCTTTGTGAACAAGGAGACACCCCAATAGCGTATGACGCCCTCAAAACATACCTTCTGCAGCAGTACTCGCCGTCGCCAGCCGCCCGTATAGCAAAGCTTTTTTCAGCTCTCGCAACAACCGTTGGGGGACCAAAGGGCTTCGCTTGCCCTCAGGGTAATGACCAGTATCGCTCGCCTTCAACCTGCCGCAGACGGCTCTTCTCGTGAGGTGAACCTACTTCGTGCCCTTTGGATACGCCGTTTACCCGAACCTGTACGCGCTGCCATACCCGATGTCGATAGTTTACCCATAAAGGAAATGATGACCAAAGCCGACGCACTTATGGACAGCCACTTCAAGACGTCCATCAACGCCTCCACCCCTGACGACGAGGATGCCTATTCAACGTCAACCAAAGCTGACATGAATGCCGTAGGACATACACGCCTACCCCGACAAAGCCGCCCACCACCCACCAATCGCTCGCGCCCCAACGAACGACTTCTACAGCCACTTACTACCTCACATCCGCCGCAGTTTTGCTACTACCACTTCAGATTCGGGGCAACCGCGAAGATATGTGCCAAGGATTGTCAGTGGCCAAAAAACGTGTAAGTAGGCCATCGCTTGTGGCAGTGGCCTCCCATGTTTCTAATCTTTTCTTTTTACAGGATGCAGGAAGGGGCGTGCGATTTTTGGTAGACACGGGTGCTTGTCGTTCTCTTTTGCCAAGGAAACTCTTCAAGGCACGACGTAGTCTGTCTATATCTGCCGACGTCCGCTTAGTAGCTGCCAACGGATCTGCGATACCCACCTACGGTTACGAGAACCTCACATTATCGTTCGGAAACGGTAAATTCAATTGGAAGTTTCTCGTTGCTGACGTCACAATGCTAATCCTCGGTGCGGATTTCCTCTCTCATTTCCACCTTCTGGTCGATGTCGCCCCGACGATTGGTCAACGCAGACTCATACTTGTCGACACCTCTTCAACCCGCCCCCTCTAACCTCGCTCTCCACATCAGCGCACCCACGGATGCCTACGCCCACCTCCTCACGTCGTACCCGGAAGTTTTCCGTCCAGAACTTCGCCAAACGCCCATGGTTCCTGCCAAGCACGGTATTTATCACCATATCAAGACGACGGGACCCCCAGTCTTCGCAAAATTCAGACGTCTGGCACCGGAACGATTGGCAGCCGCCAAACAGACGTTCGCCAAAATGGAGAAAATGGGCCTTTGCCAAAAGGCGTCCAGCCCATGGTCGTCACCCTTACACATCGTTCTGAAGAAAGACGGCACCCTCCGCCCGTGCGGGGATTACAGGCGCCTGAACATGCAAACAGAACCGGATCACTACCCCCTCCCAAACATTGCCGATGTGACCTCCTACCTGCACAAAGCGAAGGTTTTCTCTACGCTCGACCTCCTGAAGGGGTATTATCAGGTGCCTATGAACCCAGAAGACATCCCCAAGACTGCCATCACCACTCCGTTTGGTACATACACCTTCAATTACTCCTGTTTTGGCCTTTGTAATGCTGGGGCAACGTTTCAACGTCTCATTGATGGCATCTTAGGGGACCTCCCTTTCTGTGTATGTTATGTGGACGACATACTTGTGTTCTCCTCCTCAAAAGAGGAACACCTCCTCACCTGCGCATCGTGCTCGACCGCCTGCAACAAAACGGCCTTGTAGTCCGGTACGACAAGTGTACCTTTGGCGCCAACGAAGTGTCATTCTTAGGGCACTGTATCACTCCTGAAGGAGTCCATCCCCTCCCTGAGAAGGTAGCAGCCGTTCAGAATTTCCCCGCGCCCTCGACCGTCAAAGCTCTGCAGGAATCCTTGGGCATGATCAACTATTATCACCGTTTTCTGCCTGCCATTGCCGCCACTCCTGCTCCCCTCTACGCCTCCCTCAAGGGCAAGCCAAAGGACCTGAAGTGGGGTCCCCTTCAAGAAGCAGCCTTCTGCAATACAAAGCAGGCCCTATCAACTGCTGCGGCTCTCACTTTTCCTATCCCACACGCCCCTCTCCATCTCTCCGCCGATGCCAGCGATGTCGCCATTGATGCAGTACTCGAGCAGGTGGTCAAAGGCTCGCCCCGCCCATTGAACTTCTTCAGAAGAAAACTGTCCAAGGCAGAATCGGGTTATTCTACCTTCGATCGAGAATTGCTGGTGGTGCACTTGGCTGTCCGTCACTTTCGCCATTTTTTAGAACGTACGCCCTTCGTCATTCGCACAGACCACATGCCTCAGGTGCACGCCTTCACTCGACAGTCTGACGCCTGGTCCGCCCGTCAACGCCGGCATCTCTCCGCCATGGCTGAATACAATTGCACCCTCCAATACGTCCCTGGGAAAATGAATCCCATTGCCGATGCCCTCTCAAGAAACACGTTGGCTGCCGTTCAACTGGGATTGGATTACAACGCCCTGGCTGAAGCCCAACGACAGGATCCAGAGTATCAAGCTTGTAGGACATCCTGCACGTCCCTCCGTTGGGAAGATTTTCCCCTCGAAGACTCCAACACCACCCTCCTCTGTGACGTCAGTACTGGTAGACCGCGACCTTGGATTCCTGCTCCCATGACCGACAGGTGTTTGATTTCATTCACGGCCTTTCACATCCCTCGTGCCGTTCTACTGCACAGCTGCTGAAGGCAAAGTTCATTTGGCACGGCATTTCTAAGGATGCTAAGGATTAGGTCCGTGCCTGTACTTCTTGCCAAACTTCCAAAGTACATCGACACACGGATTCAGGAGTGGGCACCTTTCCTCAACCTCAGCGTCGACGTTGTAGGCCCCCTACCCACATCACAAGGACATCGTTACCTGTTTACCGTCATCGACCGCTCCACTCGTTGGCCTGAAGCCATTCCCATGGAAACTGCAACGTCCGCCTCATGTACATCTGCCTTACTCTCTGGATGGATTGCAAGATTTTGTATCCCTGAGCATATTACTTCTGACAGGGGAAGCACTTTCACCTCTCAATTGTGGACGTCATTAGCGAATCTCCTGGGCATCACCCTACATCAGACAACGGCCTACAACCCCGCTGCCAATGGAATGGTTGAACGTTTTCATCGCACCCTCAAAGCAGCTTTGATGTCCCACTGCAAGGATTGAAATTGATTTACTCAGCTTCCCTGGGTCCTCCTGGGACTAAGGACCACTCCTAAAGATGCCGTCGACGTCTCGGCAGCTGAAATGGTGTATGGCGACCCGTTGGTCGTCCCCGCCGAATTTTTTCCTTCTACAACCTCCTCCGACGATCTCCAGCGCATACGTCACGTCGTGGGAAAATTTAATCCGTGCCGCCAGACTTACAAGCCCCCAGCGAAGCATCACATACCAACGGACTTGCACTCTGCAACGCACGTCTTCCTGCGCAATGACACCAGCAAGCCACCACTAACGCCCCCTTACACGGGCCCTTTCCTTGTGATCTGACGCAGTCCGAAAGCATTCCTACTAAACATTCGTGGCAAAGAAGACTGGGTCTCCATTGATCGTCTAAAACCTGCTTATCTTCTGCCATATGACCTGCCTACAGTTCGCCTCTCCAGATCAGGGCGCCCTATTTAACATGTACAGTATGTCATTTTTAGGGGGGGGGAGCCATGTACCAACCGTGTTTCACACAATTGTACATAATTCCTTTTGTATATATTATGCTTGTATCTTCGCTCTTCCCTCGCACTAAAACGAACATGAAAATTCATGTCTGGTTTTTCCTCTGTAATATTGTCTGTCTTGTGAACTTGTTATGTCCTGTTGCCTTGAGGTTTTGTATATAAGGAGAGTGTTCCAAAATAATATAACTCAGTCGTTTCCAACCTGCCTTTGAGTTCACAACCTTACTCGGCGCCGTCACAATATATAAATATTTGCATATATATATGAATATATATATATATATATATATATATATATATATATATATATATATATATATATATATATATATATATATATATATATATATATATATATATATATATATATATGTATGTATATATATATATATATATATATATATATATATATATATATATATATATACATATATATATATATATATATATATATATATATATATATATATATATATATATATATATATATATATATATATATATATATATATATATATATCATAAGAGAAGGTGGCGATAGCCAGTAATTTACTTTTCTCAGAATGAAAAGGGAAGTAGGCAGTTCTAAAAATCCATTTATTATAAATCCGATTTTTCGTGATCGTCATTATCACAATAAGAAATTCATATATAACATTGAAAAACTATAATAAAAAAATAAAAAAAATGAGTAAAAACGAAGTAAAACTTCAGTCATATATGTGCAAAAAACAGAAATGTAACCAACTACGCAGAAGCTAAATAAAAACTGAATGGCATCAACAACTACAGAACATTAAATCAAAGAAAGCTATGACAAGTAGAATTGAGTGGAGGAAATTTGGGTGTTTAACGAAGGAACCAGTCTTTTAATCAAAATTAACTCTAAAATCGGCAAGTCGTAGTAATTAGATACTGCTTCTAAAAACAAGCACGTCTATAATCATCATTGAACCCCGGTTTGTCCTTCACTTGGTACCTTAGCACACAAGAAGGGATACGACTATCAATTATGTTGACTAGATTCTCATGCAAAGGGACAACAGGATCAACACTACTATATAATTGTGACCAATTCAAGCACAAAAGATCATGCAAAATCCCATTCTAGTTTGTTTGAGATTTCCTTTAAATTTTACTAGAGTATGATACATCATGGACAGGCTGCTCAGTCTTCACTACTAATGAAATCAAGGCATGATCAGATATCCCAACCTTACTAGTTATAACGCCAGGGGAGTCAGTGTATACGAGGTCTAAGGAATTACCAGTCCTGTGAGTAGCTTCATTAATGATCTGTTCACAGCCTAATTCATAGGCTAAGTCTAAAGCTCTTAAGCCATGGCGATCAGTACGAGATATAGAACTTAACCACTCCCTATGATGAGCATTAAAATCACAAACAAAGACAAAGGAAGCCTTTCTATCATCTTCTTGTATCTTAGCCATAATGGTAAGAAGACAATCGAAGATAGAATCATCAATGTCTGGATTCCGCTAGATCGAACACAAATAAAGGTTGTTATGCCTGCCACAAACTTTTATTACCTGAATCTCATGACATCCACATTGATACCAGGACTTATGAGAAGCAGGGTACTCAGTCCTAATATACACCGCCATTCCCCAGGTCCTAGGGATGGCATTACGCTTCAACATTATTGGCTTCTTCAAACCAGTTATAAGGAGCTCAGATGAGTGCCTCATATTAGAAACCAAAGTTTCTGAGCACAAAAGAATATCATACTGTCTGGACGCAAGTGTAAGGTCTTGAATATTTGCATGAAGACCACGAATATTGCAATACAGAAGACGACATTGACGAAATCTAGGACGTACTGGTCCCGGATTTTGCCCAATGTCTCCAGACAGCATAAGAATTAATAAGAATAAAAAAGAGACATCATACTTAAAAACAAGATTAACAAGAAATATAACAAAAACAATATGTACAGAAATATAAATAAAGTGATTGATTAAACCCATAGACTATAGTAAAAAGTCGAAAAAACTGGTCAACATAGAGGAGCTGATACACCATGCAAGGCTAAATACCCTCCAGGATAGCCACTTCAACTGAAGGGAGGACAGTAAGGATGGTTTTGAGACGAAAAACAATCAGGAAAGGAAAAGACAACCTCTTGATAAACCACCAGGCATCCATGGCCCTTCTATTAAGCCTGCCCAACACACCATTTAAAAAAAAAAAATAAGGAAGAAAAAAATAAATAATAAGATAGAATAGTATGCCCGAGTTTACCCTCAGGCAAGAGAACTCTAACCCAAGACTGTGAAAGACCATGGTACAGAGGCTATGGCACTACGCAAGACTAGAGAACAATGTTTTAATTTTGGAGTGTCCTTGTCCTAGAAGAGATGCTTACCATACCTAAACAGTCTCTTCTACCCTTACCAGGAGGAAAGTACTCTGAACAATTGCGGTACAGTAGTTAACCCCTTGGGTGAAGAAGTGTTTAGTATCTCATTGTGGTCAGGTGTATGAGGAAAGACGAGAATATGTAAAGAATAGGCCAGACTATTTTGTGTAAGTGTAGGCAAAGAAAAATAAGCTGTACCCAGAGAGAGGGATTCAATGTATTACTGCCTGGACAACCTACTATCGATACCCTACGTAAGGAGGAGCTTAAGGTGGACGTGAAAATGGTCAGTTCAGGGGCACCCAAGGATCCTATATACCTGTTACTGATGGCAAAGGTAAGTGCAGGCGATTGGTACCCGCAGAACTTACCGGAAGTAGCCGGCCTTAAGCCATTTTACGGCGTGAGAGATCTCCTATCACCTTTGAAAACCAAGTTCTTTACACATACGAAGACGGGTACGTATGACTGGTAATCCTAGAAGAACTTTGTCGACAGATCACAGCAAATCTTCAAGAAAGTCACGAAGAAATTGACTCCATGCACAGGAGGACTCGACAGTCCTTCTACTGTCCTGGTATTGAGGGCAGCCTTCAGCAGAACAGGAATTGGTGAGCGGTTTGCAACACACACTCACTTTTTTCACCAGAGGATTAAAATCTATCACAATAACCCAAAACTACCCATTTCAATGAACGATCACTGTTATGTTTCATTTAGATGGGCAGGTGTATCTGAGTTATGCTGATAGGCTTAGGAATGGCTGGAATTAGCCAGAGGGATATCCATGTTTATGAAATATGTCTTCATGGCTGGATGCTTGCTGCACTTTTCTTACGAAATAACACGTAGTCCAGATTGCATCAGTAATGTCTTCTAGAAGCTTCTATGGCGTGATCAAAGTGGGCGTTTTTGAGGAAGCCAGTAGAGACGCAGAATTGTTAAAAAAAAACCCTCTATGGAAATGACCACTGCCAACGGTAATTAACTCCGCCATAACATGGGTATATAAACTTCAAGAAGAGATTTTCTAAGAGAGATAGGACAGGACATAAGAAAAGAGAGGAACCATGTCCGAGGGAGATGAGAACCAAGTCATAATGATATAAGAAGCAGAGTATACCAGAAATCTGATAGAGGCAGATTCTAACCTTCCCTTCAGAAAACAAACAACTATATCTAAATCCTGGTATCGCTGAGAAGAGGAAAATCGAAGCGGCCAGCCCTCCCTCCTTGTGATGAAAAGAAGCTCACACTGCCTACAGCCTGCCTTAGTTCAATACTAAAATCGAATTCTTTGAGAAGACTTCTGATGTTCCATCTTGATGCCATCCTTTTCTGTGACGTCTTTCAGTCCAGTCATCGTGCCAGTTTCATCTGAACTTCAGCCACCCTTCTGCAATGTTTTTAAGGTTGAAGTGTCCGTACCAGTATAACCTCAGCAGCTGCAGAAAACTATTCTTAGAGTATTTCAACTTTTCTGACTGTTCCCCTTTTTTATTGATATTTTGATTGATTTAATTTGTTATTTGAAGTAAACTAATTAGTAACATTGATTTTCTTGATATAAGTTTATAAATAAATGTTGTATGTTTTCGTGGGCTTCTTTTTATATTCA
>NC_090767.1:37981345-37996345 GCF_036898095.1 Palaemon carinicauda
AAAATAAGATATTCCATATGTTTGTGATGATGATAAATGATGATGATGACAGTGATGATGACCACCACTTGAGTGACTGTTCAGTTGAGTTGATTGAAACATGAGTGTGCATTGTTGGCCACCGAACTTGGCAAATTGCCGTATGAAGACTTGACCCTTTGTTGGGTAGTGTTGATATCTATAGATTTATACATATGAAGATTTAACTTAATTGGTTGTTTTAGAATACTGTGATTTATTTTAGTTTTAAGTATTTTTTGGTGCTATGATTGGTTTGTCGGTCCTTAGTATTAAAGTTTTGTGATTGATGTTTTTTTTTTACTATTTGAATTTTTTTTTCGCAGTATTCAAGTGAATAATTAGGATTAAGAAATATAGTTTTAAGGGTTATTATTTGTTTGTAGGTCCTTTTTTGCTGATAACTTTAGGCAGAAGTTTGTTGTGGGACAATTGTCTGTGAGAGTGATCAAGGGTTTGGGGGTTGCCCTTATGTGTATCCTCTTAGAGAAGCACAAATTTAGTTAGCCAACAAGTGTTGGTTTTCTTCATCGGCAACTTTCCTACAATCGAATGGGAAAGCAGAATCAGCCATAAAAAACGCCCAAAGGATAATCAGGGCAAACACAAGGGAGAGGGCATCAAAGGAGTCTCTCGCAATACTACAATCTCTGAACACCCCAATTCGCGTTATCAACTAATCTCCTGCGCAGATGGCAACTGTTGGGGGATTACGAAATTGCATTTTTACAGTGAAGGAACATTACCTGGTTGACAGGCATGGTAAGGGGGAAATTCAAATGTCCACCCATGGAGAGAATTGGTGCTAGTCATTCCACCAGGGCAGTCAAACCCTTGGGAGTAGGCACCCACACGAGAGTGGAAAACAATGCATTAAAGGAATGGGACCTTACTGGGTCGTTGGTGGACTCCCTTCCACACTGGCGAAAAAGAATAAAATTGGATGGCTGTGAACGTCTGTCGCTAAGAAAAAGGAGACATCCTGCCTCTAATAGCAGCCTCGACCTCTCTCACAATCCGTCAACCCCCTCAACAATGCTGGAGGTCCTAGTACGCCCAAAGAAGCAGTCTAAGTTCCGTGTGTAACTCAGTGACTTTGTCATGGACAATGACAAAGTGTAATGTTATATGCAATTCTTCCTTTCATTTTAATTGTCCATGTTTATTATTTTTCGTTAACCTGCTGTTAACACTATACCATTTCTGCATGAATAATATAATCATGTGAATAATTGTCTGTTGCAAAATTTTTAAGGTTTTTTTTATATGCTACAATTTTTGTTTAGTTACAAAAAAATATGCCGGAATTCTTTTTTTCTTCCAATTGGCATATGATTACCATTTATCATCATCATCAAGATCATTTCGTCCTATGCATATTGATACTAAGGGCCTCGGTTATATTTCACCAAACGTCTCTTTCGTGAGCTTTACTTCTCCATTCCTCATATTCTACTTCACGCTTCATAGGGCTCAGCCATGTAGGTCTGGGTGTCCAAACTCTTCTAGTGCCTAGTGGAGCCAAGTTGAAAGATTGGTGAACCAATCTCTCTTATGGAGTGCGAATATAATGACCTAACTATCTCCATCTGCCCCTCACCATTTTCTCATCCACATCTGGGACTCTGGAAATCTCTCTTATAATTTCACTTTTAGTCTTCTCTTGCCATTCAACTCCTAATATCCTTCTGAGAGATTTGTTTTCAAATCCAAAATAAGTTTGATATATTTCCAATGACATACCACGACCCATGTCTATACAGTAACACCGATCTTACTAAACTGATACAAAGCCTGATTTCTATGTGTAATTTTAGGTGATTCAATTTACAAATTTTATTTAAGTAAGCCATTCTCTGATTGGCTTTTTCCAATTATTCATTAAATTATATTTTAAAGACCATCTATTAGAGATCTTAGTTCCTAAATATATAAATGATTCTACTTCAATCCTTTCTCCTTCCAATGATATTTCACCTTCTATTGCATATTCCCTTCTCATCGGCTCTGTCTTTTTTTTATTTATCTTGAGCCTGACCTCCTATGATATGCCATGCATTCTGGGAAGCAAGCATTACAAATCCTGTGTTATTCTTTTAATAAGGGCAACATCAGCAGCATTCTGTAAATCAGCTAATATCCTACTACCAATCCAGTTAAATACTCCTCTACCATCTCCAACTATTTCATGCATTACAAAATCCCTGAAGAGTATAAACAATATAAGTGACAACACTTTCCCTTGGAGTCATCCACTGTTCACTGGAAACTAATTTTGATAGGACTCCACTAACATTAAGTTCGAACTTATTATGCTCATAAACAGACCTAATCAAATTCACATATTTAAGAGGAACCTCATAATAAAGCAGGACTCTCTACAAAATTTGCCGGTACACACTATCAAAGGCTTTTTCATAGTCCACAAATGCCATCAAAAGTGAATTCCCACACTGTATGCATTGCAATACAAAATGTCTCAAAATGAAAATCTGGTCAATACAACTTCAACCTTTTTTAAATATCTATTTTCATCTCAGATTTTCATCAATTTATGTCTCTAGGGTTTTTAGAATATGCATACCATATATTTTCATGACAACTGATATAATGTTATTCATCAATAATATTTGCAACTAGTCAGATTACCTTTTTTTATGCCATTTTCACCAACACTCTTACCTCCCATTCATGAGGTTTTAGCCTTTTCATGCCAGATTCTACAAAATAATCTTCTAAGCATTCTGGGAGTCACTGCATTTTTGGCTAATATAATCTCAGTAGTGATTCCATCGTATCCAAACGGTTGCTATCTCATGAGTTATTTTATAAGAATTGCTTCGACTTTCAACACACTGAATACATTCATTAGAAAATCAAGATCTTCCTCAGCTTCGGGTATATCAATAACATTTTTCCCTTCACATCTCCTATTCATGACTTCACTGAAGCTCTTCATCCAATGTTGCCTTTCTTCATCATCAGTTATTATAACAGAACCATCTCCCTTTTTGATGGGTATATGTTTTTTTTTTATTTGTTCCTGTGATATATCATTAATAATTTTATCAGCAATTATTACACTATAACTGCTCCCTGCTTTACTGTCTAAATATTTTCTCCAGTCATTCCTGGCATTTCTTTTGACTTCACTATCAATACTGGAATACTTAGCATGCTCTACCTTGTAATTTTCATCACTTCCTCGAGAACTTTCAACAATCAATTTATATATTTTTCTCCTCTTTTTATAGTATCCCAAGTATTATTTAATATCCATTGTTTTCTCCTTGTAACTACATATCCCAAAACTTCACTACCAAGAGACTGATATATGTTCTTAATACCATACTATTTATCGTAATTGTCTGCGCCTCTTCTCTTAGAGTTTATAACACTGCAAAACGATTCCCGATATTGAACTGCAAAGGTTTCTCTGTGCTCATATTCTAGGAGCTCTATAACTTCTCACATTTCTCAGAGTCCTCCTCCTCTCTAAATTAATGGCTATGTGATCTTCAGGGGCATCATTTTTTTATTCATTATTCTGTACATTTTGTTTTTGTTATAATTCTTGTTAATCTAGTTTTTAAGTATGATGTCTCTTTTTTTATTTCTATTAATTCTTATGCTGTCTGGAGACATAGAGCGAAATCCGGGACCAGTACGTCCTAGATTTTGTCAATGTCGTCTTCTGTATTGCATTATTCGGGGTCTTCATGCAAATATCCAAGACCTTTCAGTAGCGTCCAGACCGTATGATATTCTTTTGTACCCAGAAACTTTGGTTTCTAATATGAGGCACTCATCTGAGCTCCTTATAACTGGTTTTAAGAAGAAAATAATGTTGAAACGTGATGCCATCCCCAGGGCCATGGGAATGGCGGTGTATCTTAGGACCGAGTACACTGCTTCTCATAAGTCCTGTTATCAATGTGGATGTCATGACATTCAAGAAATAAAAGTTTGTGGCAGGCATAACAACTTTTATTTGTGTTCGATCTACCGGAATCCAGATATAGATGATTCTCTCTTCGATTGTCTACTTACCATTATGGCTAAGATACGAGAAGATGATAGAAAGACTTTTTTTGTCTTTGTTGGTGATTTTAATGCTCACCATAGAGAATGGTTAACTTTTATCTCTCCTACCGATCGCCATGGCTTAGGAGCTATAGACTTTGCCTCTGAATCAGGCTCTGAGCATATCATAAAGGAAGCTAGTCACAGGTCTGTTAATTTCTTGGACCTCGTATACACTGACTCCCCTGGCATTATAGATAGTAAGGTTGGTTCTCTAGTTGGGACATCTGATAATGACTTGATTTCATTATTAGTGAAGACTGAGCAGCCTGTCCCTGATATATCATACTCTTGTAAAATTTATATGAAATCCTAAGCAGACTGGAATAGGATTTTGCATGATCTTTTGTGCTTGAATTGATCATAATTATATAGTAGTGTAGATACTGTTGTCCCTTTGAATAAAATTCAAGTTAACATAATTAATGATGATTTTAGACGCGCTTATTTGGAGGAGCAGTAGGCCTATCATCTTTGGAAGGGTAACAGATCAGATATGACTTGGAACAACTATACTCAGCTTCGAGCTTTTGCTCAGAGAGTTTATGCCTCAAGTGAAAAGGAGTACAATTTAACCGTAAAGGAAACCATTTCTGGTACAACTCAGGAACAGAAATGGTGGTCTACCCTTAAATCTGCACTCTTTGGTGTAGATGCAACAGTTCCTCCTTTTCTTAAACCAGATGGCTCAGTCCCTCACCATCAAAAGGAAAAGGCAATCCTTTTGACTGAATTTTTTGACAGTAAACAGAATTATGAAAAACTTGAACTTCCTAATTCCTGTTTTCCTGAGGCCTAACAAACTAGTTTAGCTTTTCGATCTCGTGATATTAAAGCTCTGTTGATGAACCTTGATGTTTATGGTGGTGTAGACCCAAATGGAATTTTTTCCTTTGTTTTTTATAAAGACAGCAGATTTCTTAGCTCCAAAGTTATCTGTTATTTTGCGGAAGTTAGCAAGAAAAGCAGCTTTTAGAACTTCTTGGAGAATTGGTAATGTTACTCCTTTATGTAAATGTGTTTGTAGTGGCTCAAGTCCCACTGATTACTGCCCAATTTCCATAACTCTAATATTATCAAAAGTTTTTGAATCTCTTCTGGCAAAACGTCTTCTGGCAAAACGTCTTAACCGGTTTACTGAAGGTAATCAACTACTCCCTAGTTTGCAATTTGGTTTTCGTAAAGTCCTTGCAGCATGTGATGCCCTTCTTACAATCTCCAATGCTGTACAGAAATCCCTTAATTGTGGTCAGAAAGTTTGTATGATTGGCCTTGATTTTAGTGCTGCCTTTGACCATGTCAATCATGAGGCCCTTGTTTTCAAACTCAAACAGTTGGGAGTGGGTGGGTCGTTTCTTAGCATTATTATTGATGTTTTAGGTAATAGATCTCAAAGAGTTGTTGTTGATGGGCACCATAGTGAGTATAGGAATGTGATATCCGGTGTTCCACAGTATAGTGTTCTTAGCCCATTACTTTTCATACCATATACACATGATACGTGGTTTGGCCTGGAAAACAAGATTGTTGCATATGCAGATGATGCTACTCTCTTTGCATCAGTTCCATCCCCTGAATGTAAATCTGGGGTTGGTGAATCCCTTGATAGAGATTTAGCTAAAATTTGTGCATGGTGCAAATTATAGGGTATGAAGTTGAATCCTAACAAAACTCAAATTATGATTGTAAGTAGGTCAAGGACGGTGGCTCCTCAACATCCGGATCTCAGTATTCATAATGTTTCTTTAAATTTGTATGACTTTTAAAATTTTAGGTGTGATTCTCGAAAGCAAATTTACTTTTGAGAAACACATTAGGTCTGTGTCTTCTTCAATTGCAAAGACATTGGCTTATTGAGAAAGTCTTAAAAGATTTTCTGTGATCAATCTATTCTGAAGAAGTGTTCTAATTCATTCATTCTACCTTGTTTTGAGTATTGTTCTCTTGTCTGGTGTTCAGCTGCTGATTCTCATCTTAATTTGTTGGATAGAAACTTACGGTCTATTAAATTCCCTATTCCTGATCTAAATATTAATCTTTGGCACCGTCGTTCAATTAGTTCATTATGGATGTTGCATAAGATTTTTCATAACTCTGACCATCCTTTACATTCAGATCTCCCTGGACAAATCTATCCTGTTCGTAATACTAGGCAGTCAGTTAATTCTAAAAGCCAGGCCTTCTCCATCATGAGGCTCAATACAACACAGTTATCTAGAAGTTTTATTCCAGCTCTTACCAAGTTGTGGAATGATCTTCCTAATCAGTTAGTTGAATCATTAGAACTTCAAAAGTTCAAAGTTAGAGCAAATGCTTTTATGTTGACTAAGATGACATAAGTCTTTTTATAGTTTATATATGACATATCTGTTTTTGACATTGTTAATACTTTATATAGAACATATCTATTTCGACGGTGTTACTTTTAGAATGATATGTTGTTAATTTCATCTCATCATTTATTTATTTCCTTATTTCCTTTCTTCATTGGGCTTTTTTCCCTATTGGAGCCCTTGGGCTTATAGCATCTTACTTTTTCAACTAGGGTTGTAGCTTGGTTAGTAATAATAATAATAATAATAATAATAATAATAATAATAATAATAGCGCACTATAAGCTCATATTTGACTTCTTCGATATAAACTTTGCAAGAAACAGTCTACTAATTACAGCTCTCCATTCAGATAATGATTTTTTCTGGTCTTCTAAATCAATCATTTCTTCCTGAATATATATATATATATATATATATATATATATATATATATATATATATATATATATATATATATATATATACATATATATATATATATATATATATATATATATATATATATATATATATATATATATATATTTCCTTGGTCTAAGATTTACTTACCAATTCCCCTATAATGTGTTTCACTTAGGGCCGAAATATCTATATGTTTTACTTCACAAACTCATTCTCCCCTTACTGTAATTTCCCAATCTGATTTACGGTCTTAACCTTCGAATTACCGATATTCAATTTTTCCTTAGTATTTATAAACTGGGAGATTCTTAGCACTTAGCTAAGCCAGGGACTGGGAGCCATTCTGTCCTTTTTGCTTCCCATAATATACAATATATATTTTTGTTTTAGTTACTTAACCGATTGCTATTTGATATATGCAAAAATCTTTCTTTGTAGGTAAAATTTTTATTCAGGTATCAGCCATTTCATGTATAAACACCTACTTTAATGAAAATCTTTTGAGGGAGATGTAAGTTTATATGTAAGTTTAACTTTTTTTCTAAGTATATAGAGAACTATTCCCAATTCATGCATTGCATACTGATGCAGGGAGGGTCGCTCATTCTGTACCTCTCCAACTAGATGCACTGTCTCACATTATACTTTTTTCCGGACACCTTTTGTCTCTTTGCGATCCTCTAGTCCTAAACATCCTACTGTATACTAGGTTAGCATTTATTTGATCACGAAATAAAGCAGTATTTAAATTTTCAGTTTGACTTTCAATTTCCCTGGGTTGGAGATGATCTTTTGGTGGTGAGAGACTTTTTGTATTGAAAGGTGCCCATCCCTTGATCAAATTCCTGTGTGAGCTACTGATTATGCTTTGTTAGAATTCTTGACCAAATATTTCAAACAATGCAATAACTTAATTCTTATCTTCCTCATGGTATAATTTTATTAACCTTTAACAAAATGATTCATAAAAATACATCTTATTCCATAACTGTAATAAGACAGTCGAATGTTGGAGCGTTTTAAATTTCCTGCGGCATTCGTTGTCATTCTTATTAATTTAAAAAACTGGAATAGACGACTATCAATTATATATCTGGTTAGGGTAAAGTTCTGAAAAGAAAAAATAAATTCATATCAATCATGACTATGACTATGGTGGATTTCGCTAGCAGTTTTAATTGCTTGTAAAAACAGTCATAAATGTTAGACAAATTCTTGAACCGAGTTGTCTTCAACTGTTGCTGGCACTTTCTAGCTATGGTGATTGAAGTCTAGATACAAAACTCTTCTATCATATTATTGGTGTTATAAGACCTATTAAGGTCACCTCGGTGTTTGATTCCATTAACCAAAGGCTTTGTGAACTTTGAAATCAGGCATGACATAATAGGGACTGGGACAGGATCCTAACTCGTATCACTGAAATTGAATATCATATATTGCTTTAGTCTGCTTTTATGACTATGTTAAATTGGGATTAGCGTGGGGGTGACGGATAAATTGTCTCTTTCCAGGGTGATTTTTAAAATGTGAGGTTCTTGTTAATATTTTCCATTACATATCCATAAGATTAAATAAAGATACATCCAAGTTAGATGTGCCATCCTGGCTAACCTGAACCGGAGCCAGGAATGCAGTTAATTGCAGAGTTAATGGTCTGGTAATTGGGGTAAAGCTTGTGATGCTATAAAAAAATTTCTATTTCTTTTTTAATGGATGTTGCTTGAATACTGATCATAGGGTACAAGACCTAAGGGCTATGGCATTTTCCTTCTTTCAATATTGGTGAACAGATTTGCAGAGACCGCTGGACCTGCTGAGTATTTAGCAAGCAATGATCTTATTATCCTTGATATACCAATATCAGTTGTTATGATTTGTAGAGTTTGGGTGATAGTGTACCAAGCCCTTTCGACATTTTAGAATTTGGGTCTAAATATGCCCTAAAATACTTAAAGAAGGAAGCATTATTGCAAGGTTCTTCAATTGAGGCTCAGTCTTCACAGAAATGTATACCTCCATATTAGTCCACCAGGTAGCAGACGAGTAAGTAAAGCATCAGGTAGCAGACGAGGTAGTAATTCTTCATTGAACAATAACTTTGATATTTTAGGTATGGGCGCAGTGTTGATATTAATTCCAAAATTTTATGACGAAGATGTAGCAAAATATTTCATGTCTTTTGTAAAGTTAATGAACAGAGTAGGTTGTTCCTCCAAAAATAGAACTACGTCTTTACTGCCAGTTTTAAGTGGTAGGGCACTTTCTGTGTATAGTTGTATGTCTGAGGATGAAAGTGAGGACTTTGATACTAATAAAGAAACTGTTCCTAGTGCACAAAAATTATTACCAGAGGTGTACCGTAAGAAATTTAGAAGTTTGAAAAGGGATGAGTGTAACAATTGTGTAGAATACGGAAAGAAGTTAGAAAGATCATTTTTTTAATTTTTAACGTCTGCTGAATTAGATACTTTTGATTATCTCAAGAACTTAGTTTTGTTAGAACACTAACTTATCTCCAGACATTAAGCTATATATACGTAGACGATAGACATGAAATGTCTTTTACAGATGTAACAATGTTGGCATATGAGTACAGTCTTACTCACAGTTTAAGTGATATTAAAAAGGAAAATAATACTTCTTTACGAAGATGCAACGTAGCAACAGTAGTTTTAGCAAGACTAATAGAGATAAATATGATTATCATTAATATTGTTTTACATGTGGAAAACCAGGTCTTGCTCACAAGTTTTGTAAGAGTAAATGGGAAGGTAGTACTTCAGAGATAATTTTTTACCGATGTGATAAGCAAGGGCACATAGCAAGGAATTATATAGGAAAGGAGAACGTCAAGAAACCAGTGTCTCTTTCGTCAAGCAGAAATGACATTATGAAAAAAACTAGGAAATTTTACAGAGATTTTTTGTCTAAAGGTGTAGTTTCTTCGCTTGAAGGAGGGGAATGGAGAGAAGCTTTCTAGCTTGGGGACACCGGAGTAGCCGTTTCCCTTTTTAGGTAAGAAAGAGTGCCAACAAGGGCAAAAATCAATGTGAAAAGAAAGTTATGTTAGCTGGTTTTCCGAATACTTGCGTTGTTTGTCCTTTGTTGAAGATGAACTTGAAAAGTCAGAGGGGGTCAATAGATGTAAAACCATTAGTTTTAGACTATTTGCCCATTGATGGCATTGTCATTATTTTCGGTAATGATATAACTACATCCAAAAGGTTGAATCCAATTTTGAGTGAGGTTCTAGTGTCTGAAGTGGTAGAAACTAAGTTAGGTTACGATACAGATACAGATATAGACTATGGTCATAGTTTGTTAGAGTATTCGAATGTGTGATGGAGGTGGTGAGGTTGATCTTAGCAAGTGTGGGGCTGAGATAACCTACTCCACCGGTGTTGTCAGTGTTTGAAAAGTTGATGATGTAGCTGTTGAAAGTAGTGAAGTAGACGTAGTCAATGTAGTGGATTCAAGTAATAGTTCCTGCAATGGTTTAGGCACTAACATTCAGAATATAGAGAATTACAAGAAAAATTTAAGGAAAGCTTAGAAATTAGCAATGTAGAAAGAAACTCCCTCATTATTTTATAAGCTTGAAGTTCCTTTTCCTATTCTTTTAAAAAATGGGCCAATTTGAATTACTAAACTAATGTGGGTTGATGTAGAGCTATGTAGCTGCACATAAACTTGCAAAAGAAATAAAACGAACGCCCACTACCAGTAATAACTGTGTCGCAGCGAAAAATTAGTTTTGAGATAAACTCTGATGTGCTTATGATTTTCAAGTCATTTAACTCTAGCTTAGAAGATATCGGAGTGGAATATGTGTTTTTCTATATTATTCAGAAATTGTTAGTGATAAATTAGGTTTAACAAATCTTTTTTAACATGATATTGAGTTATAGGACACTAAACCCATTAGACAAAGTCTGTATCGTTTAATTGCAGAAAAGATAATTATGTTTGAAAGGAAACTAAGCATATGGTATTTAAAGAAACTCGAATTTGGGAAAACCTTTACCAATTATTTAGGACATAAAGTGGATCTATGTAAAATTTGTCCTAAATGTGGGAACACAGGAGCTATCATTAATTTCCCAATCACAGCAACTAAAAGGCAGGCCATGAGATTTCTCAGGATGGTTTCATATATCCATAGATTTGTTCCCAATTTCTTAGAAATAGGAGCTCCCCTAATAAATCTTTTTAAGAAGGGACGAAGTTTTCTATTTGATGAGCAATGTGTAGAAGCTTTTAATAAGTTAAAGGCTGTAATGTTTCATGAGCCGTTATTAATGTTACCTGATATTAGCAAGGGATTTAATTTAGCGATCGATGCTAGTAACATAGGTATAGGAGGAGTCTTGTTACATGAAGCGAATGGGACGAAGCACCCAGTTGCATAGTATTCAAAGAAACTGAATAGAGCTCAACAAATTATTCAACTATTGAGAAGAAATTGTTTAGTTTAGTTTCAGCCTTGTAGCACTTTGAGATTGATGTACGTAGTAGTCCTGTTTTAACTGTGTATATAGATCACAATTTGTTAGTCTATTTGGAAAGATTTAGGAATAAGAATAATCGTCTCATGCGTTGGAGTTTAGAGCTATAAGATTAATATCTGAAGATAATTCATAAAATAGGAAAGAATAATGTGATTGCTGAAAGTCTTTCCAGAGATTTTTCCGAATAAGAAAATGTTTTTTTTTTTATCAAAAAATAAAGTTATCTTTTTTCCTGAAGTCTTGTGTTGAGTGATTGGAATGCGAAAAAAGAATGTTTCGCAGAGGCTAATTTGAAGCTTCGTGCAGATATTCCTCAGTTCAGTGATAAATGCATTTTTTCATAGAGAATATTTTTAAAGAAAAAGTGAATTCAGTAGATTTCTTATTCTTTTCGGGGAACGTGTAGTGGGTAGATACAATATTTTAAAATGATATGCTATAAAAAACTAAAATATCTATCCCCAATGTGTAAACAGCGAGACGAGTTTCTACTACTGTATGGTTTGCCCAAACCTGTCATCACTTCACTGTTATCAGCATTTCGAAAGTAAACCAAGCCTCGACAAGAGCACGGGCTGAGATAAGGGAACTGTCCTGTTTTGACGAAGCATATTTTGAGAAACCTAGCATGAGTGATATCCTTGTTTATGAAATATGTCACCATGGGTGGACCCATGCTGCCCTTCTTTTTACATCTTAACCTGTGGTCCAGACTGGATCAGTAATTTTTTTCTAGAAGCTTCCATGGCGCGATCGAAGTGTCATTTTTGAGGAAACAAATAAAGACCCCGAATTGTTAAAAATCCCTTTCTATGTAAATGACCACTGACCACTGTAATTAACTCCGCCAATGCATGGGTATATAAACTTCAAGAAGAAACTGTCCAGGGGAGATAGGACAGCACATAAGAAAGGAGAGGAACTATAACCGAACGGTATGAGAACCAAGTCCTAATGATATAAGAAGCAGAGAAACCAAAAGTCTGATAGAAAATAAAAACCTATCTTTAAATCCAGTTATCGCTGAGAAGAGAAAAATTCAAGAAGCCAACCCTCCCTGCTTGTGACGAGAAGTAGCCTACACTGCCTGCAGCCTGCCTTAGTTCAACTCTATCATCGATTTCTTGGAGAAGACTTCTGATGTCCAATCTTGATACCACCCTTCCGCTGACATCTTCGAATCCAGTCATCATTCCAGTTTCATCTGAACTTCCGCTGCCCTTCTCCAACGTTCTCAAGCCTGAAGTCTTTAAGTATTTTTACCTTTCTGACTATTCTCCTTCTCTAATGAAGTTTGATTGATTTGATTTGTCATTTGAAGTAAATTAATTATTAACATTGATTTTCTTTTTATATAAGTTTGTGAATAAACGTGTTGTATTTTTTCTGAGTTTCTTTTTATATTCATTTCCCATTTGTCAATAGTTGTTGTTGGAAACATTTATTGCAACTATTAAAGGAACATGTAATGATTTTAGGATCTTAACAAACTGCAGCAGTATCAAGCTACTGTCCGTAGCCAACCACAAGGCTTTCCAGAACTTCATAAGATTAAAGTTTTAGTTGAGTTATTGCATGCTGAATATGTTTAATGGGGAGAAGGAGGGCAGAGCAAATGTCAATTTGGTGCCAATGGCCACTTTTCATCCGGAGAAATCGAAGAAAGATTTTCACCTATTCCTATAAAGAGAAGATCGATGAGGCCCAGCAGTAGAGTCAAAAGCACCCACAAAGAGTCATGCCTCTGTTTCTCATTCCTACACTTGACATCAACTACACCAAATTTTCCTCTGGAGTGACAAGGGCAGCAACACTACTCCGCCCAATATGAGGCCATATGTCTGGGCTAGTCATAATTAGGCTATACAGATAGGTAAAGCCGTTGGACACTGTACGAAGGAAGCAAAAGAGCTTGTAAAGCACATATATCCAGGTGATCCTGTCTGTAAGGTGCTTCAGTTTGGTGTTGTCCCCATGTGTTTCGGGGTAAGTAGGACCTTTTATCCAAAGGCACAGAGCATAATGCCAATGGATCTCTGTTGTTTAAGGATACCAAAGCTTCACCCCCTAATTTGCATCAGCAAAGGACCCTGGAACTCAACTCCCTTGTAAGCATGTTACTAGAAAAAGGAGTCATAGAAAGGTGTGTATTTTTTAAATTTCATTACAAAAAGTCTCACCAGAAAATAGAGTGATCTGCATGTCCCACGGTCCATTCAAAATGACAATAATATTCCATAGTTACTCAGAAGGACTCAAACTTGAACTACTGATATAAAAGACGCTGATTGGAATGCCCCTAAGTCTCACTATCATAAGAGTTTTTACATAACATGTGAAGTCAGTGGTCAAACTTTTGTGGTGTCAGAGAATTTAGATCATAGGTTATTTAGATGACTTCCATATTACCAACGACGGAGGCGCGAAGGGGGGTGGAAGGCGGGAGGAGCGAGTCGACTTCTGAGGTCACCAATATGATGGGCCTAGAGAAGGTTGTGACTCAAAGACAGGAGGAAAGCAACTGAGTGAGTTTATTACAGAACACTCTCCTTTATATACAAAAGCTCAATGGAACAGGAAATTTCCTGTCTATAACCGACACCGTTAACAGTGAGAAAAACAGGCATTTTTATTCAGGTTCTTTTTAGTGCAAGGGAAGAGCGAAGATACAAGTAAAATATATCTAAAAAATGAAATGTTGTTACTACGTACGATCGTGTGACACACAGTTGGTACAAAGGTAACAAAAGGAGCAATTGAAATTCTATGTACCAAATGTGGTGGTGATGGCAGTATTGGGATGTCCTTTGGGTTCATGGGCACCTAATAATACCCGTTTAGGATGTAGAACATGGAGAAAACCTTTGATATGTGCAAGTAGGAGGTCACGTCGGCAATATATGGGAGAGTGAAGTGATCATGTTCTTAATACAGTTCAGGGGCTTGTATTCCAAACACAGATGTAGAGTTCCAACTTTCTTTAGGACTATGTGGAAGTTTGAGGACAATAGACTGGAGGTCTTTTGGCAAAAGCTCATTTCTTTTCTTTCTACGAACATTTGTTTAGCGGTTGTCAAATGATAAGGTGACAGATATAAGACTCTGGTGAAAACTGTGGCACCCATTGTCTCTCTATGGTTATAGTTACCATATTACACTGAAACCGTGGTTTTTGGACGAAATTCTTGAAGGAAAACATCTGGGTACAATGTGAGAAGTTGGGCTTATGTATCCATGTGTGTGCTGATGTGGAAAGCTAGGAGAGAGGGGCAGGGTTGTAGACCTGCCGAGGAGGATGAATTCTTGTTGACTAACTGTCGATGAGCTACGTCTACCTGGTGGTGGAAATGGGAGAGGAAGTACTCACTCAGGATTGGCAATTTGATGTCAGCAACTAGACACTTTCAAGTATATTTGGCGTTTCCAATCAATAATGTGAGAGTTTTATAACCATGCATAGGTATCACAGATCCATTGGCAGCTACCAGGTGGATGTTGGTATATTTAGACAGACTACGTCATGTCCTGTAGAGTGGTTTTGGCATAAAAGAACCGTAAACCATGTTTCTATCAAGATTCATACGGCCCTACCTGCTTCATGTAAAAAGAAAAGATTAGTGATAGTAAAGGCCACCGCAACTAGTTATGGC
>NC_090767.1:38003845-38006345 GCF_036898095.1 Palaemon carinicauda
TCTCAGAAATTATCTTGCTCGTATTTATCATACTTTCATAGATCTGACGCCACCACCCACACTTTTAATAAATTCTGCATCCGCCCTGGAAGTGAAGAATGTCATACATCTATGAATCAATATTCTTTTGTTATCATTATGAGATTCCTCATCTATTATTTTACTTATTTCAGCTGAGGAGATATATCTCCTATTTAGGCAGCCCATTATGAAAAAAGCAAAATAAATTACGCTTTATGAACTAACGCCAGTTGTCTAACGTCGAAAGACCTTCAGAAAAAAAGTTGCCAAACAGCAGTTTAAATTTGTTACGAATGTTGCCAAATGCTTTTCCTATAGGAGTAAACATATTATTATGGGACTGATGACTTGAAACACATATTTAGTCATGAATGTACTATCCCATTGAAGGTGGTACTGAGTTGAACATATTATTAAGTGGGTGACTTTTAACAGGTAAAACACGTTTCTCAGTGTGAGGAAGATTGAGAGGTGGAAAAAAAAATATTAGTTACAATATACAAGTGTGTTTGAAACATGTATAGTAAAGCGGCATTCCTGAACATATCAATATTATTATAAAGATTAGTATTTAGGTAGGTGTGTATCCAATGGATCATGATGATAGCCAGACTATGGCTATTAGAGAAATATCTGCAAAGAATCATTAGGACTGTCAGATTCTTTCCATCAGGAGGCAACTGAAGAGGGTTTTAGTCTTTCATCATTCTGGGGGGAATATATTGACGCTTAACACCAATGGTCACATCTTCTCTCGAAGAAAAATGGTGGTACGAAGCGACGTTTTCTCTGGACGTAGTGTCACCATTGGGGAGACTTTATCAAACGCTTTGTTTACCTTAGTCGCACATGATTTTTTGTGGCGATCTGCATTGTGTCTTTTGTGTCCCACTTTTTGTCCCCTTTTGGGTTCGTGTTACCCTCCAATTTTGCCTTACATATAACCCTTACCATGCCCAAACAGACCCTTGATAAGAACAAACGCATTAAAATAGTGATATTGTTCAAAACAAACCATAAATTACCGGAAATATCGAGTCTCACTGGTTTGAAGCTACGAAAAGTGCAGCACTTGATCAAGCGCTATCGTGAATCTGGGGAGGCTTGAGTTCCTGCCCCTTTGCCAAAGCCTGGTAGACCACGTAAGATGACTTTAAGGACCAGAAAAAATATTGATAGACAAGTAAGGAAGGATCTTCTCTTAACAGCAAGACCTTTATAGGAGAAGAACCCATATCTCCTTGGTGATGTGACAATCAGGTCGATCCAGCAGTTACTGAACGACGACTGAAATATAAAATTTATCATGCCCACACTACTACTTGTGTTACTTGTTGGCAAGTTGATAATCGTGTAAAATTTGCTAAGAAATATTTAACTTGGACCAATAAGCAGTGGAAACCAGTTTTTTTAGAGTGACAAATCAACATTCACGGTGACTGGCATCCCAGCTGCCAAGGTTTACCACAAGCCAGGTGATGACACCTTGAAACCTTGCTTCACAAAACAGATCCTGAAGCACCTTGCCTCTCTTATGGTTTGGGCAGTGTTTACTTTTTATGGTGTTGGGAAGCTAATTGTACTTCCTGCTAATGGAAATGTGAACCAGTACAACTATCTGGTGTTATTGGCAGACAATCTTCCTGACTTTCGAGCAGACCAAGGCAGAAGTTTTTATGCAGGATGGGGCTCCCGCTCACACGGCCAAACTTGTAACAGACTGGCTAAGGGACTGTGAGGTGAACTATTTCAAAGGCTGGCCAGGTAATAGTCCTGATATTAACCCCATAGAAAATCTTCGGGGGTTAATAAAATAGAGTTGCGTGATATGGACATCTCCTCAGTTCCACGTTTTGAATCTGCTATCCGACAGCTTTGGTCCTCCATTCTTGAAACAACCCTCCAAAACCTTGCACTTTCAGTCCCAGGACGTCTCAAGAAGGTAAAAGAGAGGAAGGGATACTCCATTTAACCGTTTTATATATGTAAGTACAATAATTTCATATTTTTACTTGTAAAATACCCTTAAACTTCAGTTAAGGGAGGCGCCAACACATTCCGCTTATACCGTAGTTGACACAGAGGTAAACCATAAAAGATCTCAAGTAGGTGTGAGGAATTGAAGCTTGGAAGGGGTTTCAGGCCCATCATGATCATATCTCAGGTCATTATAAGCGAGTTCTCTGATCAAGGTGAATATTGAGAGGACACCTTTGTGTTCAGAAAATGGTCCCCTCAGTTTTCTGCCTTTCACATAAATAAGTTGCAAGTAATAGTGTTCTTCCTGATGATGAAGAAACTCATTCTAAGAAGGGACACCGATAAAATTTTTTGCAAAGATGAAAAAGAATAGCTCCCAATAACCTCTAGAGAGAAATTTTGCGGTAGAACTTTCATGGTTCATCAGACCAGGCAAAATTACCAAGAATTGTGATTTCAAAGGACTACCCAGTATTTTTTTTGTACTTCATTGGAAGAC
>NC_090767.1:38013845-38028845 GCF_036898095.1 Palaemon carinicauda
CGTGGCAGCGCAGGTAAACAGCAGTACGTACACCATGTCCACATGTGAATGATGTACCTTGAAGCCGCCAGTGTAGTCCAGTCCAGTTACTCTGAAAGGGACCTCAGCATTGAGGCGGTTAGGGTGGACTGGAGCTAACGGTGGGGTTGGGTACGACTGGCCTTGTACTCTTTTGCAATGTATGCACCGTTTGAGAATCTTCTTCACTTGCTGGCGCATTCGGGGAACCCAAAATTCCTTGCGCAAGTGGACAAGAAGAGTGGAGGTGTTACAGTGCAGCAGCACTTCATGCCAATGCTCAACAATAAGTTTCCAGAGAACACAGTGGGACTCTAGGAGAATGGGGTCCATGTAGCCGGACTCCTGGGGTGCATCACTGAGGCGGGATCGGCCTCTTAGAACACCGTTATTGTCAATATAGGGCTTCCGTTGTCCGATAAAGGCTCGTTCATCGGACGTCAACAAGGCGGGTTTACCTTGCAATTGTCGTAATATTTGGGGGTAACTGGCCACCTGTGACACACGAATGATGGCGGTAAGTGGTCTTCGTGGGAACCTTTGGACTAAATGGGGGAATTTGTGCTCGGCCCATCCGCTCGTCAGGCGCAGCAAGGCTGCATAGCTCCTAACTGCCTCATCAAGAGATGAGAAATGAGCAAATCTTTGAGTTTGCGGTGGCAAAAGTATGATGGGACAAGCTTTTATCTCCCATTCAGTAGGGAATCTGCTTTGGTCCGGGTAAGCTGAGACGTCGATCAGCCAGGCTGGTCCATGAAGCCATAAGTTGGACTTGAGGACGACTTTGGCGGCTACTCCCCGTGACGCCAGGTCGGCGGGATTGCAGGACGTGGGGACATGCTTGAGAAGCAACCGACAGTTCAACCTTATACGGTTTATCTGCTCAACCCTATTGAGAACATATTGGGACGTGCTCTGCCGGCTGTGTACCCACTGCAGGGCCGTGGAGGCATCGGACCACACTGTCGTAGAGACGTATGTTTCTGGACGTAATTCTATCAGATACTGGGCTAGTCGGCATCCAAACAGGAGTGCGGTCAACTCAAGCTTGGGAATGGACTGACTCTCGTCCAATTCCAGCATACGTTTAGGGGTAACTCGTGCCTTGGCTGTGAGGAGCTGGCATTTACCTTCAATTGTGACCACGTAGCAAGCCACTCCAAAGGCTTGCTTGGAGGCATCTGCAAACACATGTAATGCAGCCTGGTGACCCTGATGTGCATTTCGAGGCACCTTAATGTTCTCGAGACCCTTGTATTTTTTAAGAATGGCACCGAGCTCGCGGATCAATTCTTCGCTCAGGCGTGAATCCCAACTTTGATCCATCATCCAGAGTTTCTGAATGAAGAGCTTGCCGAGGATAGTGACCGGCGAGATCAGGCCAATAGGGTCGTAGATGGAAGAAAACAGAGAGACAACTTTCCTCTTGGTGTTGACGTGTGAGTAGTCCTCTAACATCAGTCCTGAGGGGAGCTTGACCGCTAATGTGTCATCAGCGGTGTTCCAGTCCAGACCGAGGTAATCTTGGGGGCCCGTTTCAGTGAAGTCTCCCGAGACGGGGGCATTAGTGGTCCATTTAGCAAGGGGCATGTTGGCTTCCAGCATAATTTTTTCTATGTACTGTCTTTCGCTAAGGATGTCCGTGGGCGAGTCGTAGCAACGTTGAAAGTTGTCAACGTAGAAGCTTGTTTTAAGCTGTGAGGCAAGACTACTTGTTTGAGCATCCAGGTGGTGTTGGATTGTCTGGTTGAGCAAATATGGGCTCGAGGTGGCCCCAAACAGGACCACTTTGAAGCGGTACGCAACAACTTCGGACATACTGGAGTCCTTAAAGAAAAGAAACCGACAGTAATCACGGTGTTCCTGAGCGATCTCAATCCGCAGGAAAGCCTTAGAGATGTCTGCCGTCAAACCAAATGGCTTTTCCCTAAACCGGAGGATCATGGACTGAATTTTTGAGGCCAAGTTTGGCCCGGTGTACAAGGATTCATTCAGAGACCTTAAATTTGGTCCCGATTTAGCCGAGGCATTGAATACTATGCGCATCGGTGTGGAGGTGGAACTTTTGAGGACAGGATGATGGGGTAGGTAGTGCATTTGTCCATCATTATGAGGTTCTAGCACGACCGGCTCGATAAAGCCCTCCTTTATGTACTCGTCAAGGATGGCTTGGTACTTGATGAATAACTGAGGGTCCTTAGATTTTTTAAGGGACATCAGCTGGGCAAAAGCCCTACCAAAATTTATCTCTGGTCGGCTATCACTCTTGAAGGGTAGTTGCACTGTGTATCTTCCGTTTGCGTACCGTGTAGTACGCTTGAAGAGATCAACGGCCTGTGCCTCAAGATGGCTGAAGGGTTCATTGCTTATGCCCACAGCATCGAGTTTCCAAAGATTCTCGACGGGGGGCTCTACTCCCACAGGGTCTGTTACGCTGATGCGGTTTAGTGTGAGCGACAGACTATCAACCTCTGGGGGTTCTGTCCCTTCTCGTGACCAATCTGGCAGCTCTCCCCAAACCACATATCCACCTGGTGTACTGAACAAGTTGACACCCTTGATGTTGTGAGTGCGCTTCAGGAGTCGGGGAAGGTAATCGGCTCCGATGATGATCTCTATGCCAGTGGCATTGTCATCTGGCTGCCTGTCTGCAAGACGTAGACCACTAGCCTCTAGAGTGCGAACTGCATGGGTATATCCAGGCGTCCTTATGTTCTTCCCCACGTTCGGGTTGACAATGGCAATGACCTTATGCTTGCGGCGACCAATTTTCAAATTGAACTGCACCAAGTCTGAACACTGAGGTGGTTCGTCCATGTTGAACGAGTTGAGTCGGAACACGATTTTTTCGACAGGAGCAAGGTTCAGTGACTTGACTACGTTGGGATGAACAAACGTGCGTTGGTCACCACAATCCAGGAAAACTCGGGTGGTGTGTTTAAGTTTTCCATTAATTAGATCGCCAATGAAGGTGGGTAGAACAGCAGGGTTTATTTCGTTCGCCTGGTTGGTTTGTTCAGTCTCACTCGAGGCTATATGGTTAAGTTGAACAGAAGGTGGATCTGCTCTTGGCCCATCGGGTTGGTGACCCACGGTCACGATGTTAGGGCAGAGAGGCAATTTGTGGCCACGTTGGCAGTTCTGGTATGTAACATGGGCGGTGCAATCACGGGTAACATGTTGCGTCGAAAAACATTTAGTGCAACAGCCTAGTTGGTTCAACCGCGTTAATCGACTATTTGAATCGGGGAACCGGGGGCATTTTTTAGATGAGTGACCATTGTGGTCACAGAAAACACAATTGTACCGAACAGGGTTACCTGTTGGTGGGGGAGCTCTGGCCGGCTCCGGTGCACGCTTCTGAGTGGGTTTTGCTGGGTTTTGGGTTGGTGTGGATGGTGTCTGCGGCTTAAGGGCATCACTAGTCGTTCTATGGAAGGACTTAGCCAATTTTGTAGTTGAATTGCTGTTTGCTCCAGAGTTAGAAGGTTTAACAGGAAGCCGGTCTTTGCTGGGCTCCGTCAACAGTTTGGCTAGCTCCTTTGTGCGTGCATGTTCGTATAGTCCGTCCTTTAACTCTTGCAAGGACACGGATGTGCTATTGTAACGGCGATAAACTGTCTCCAAGAGAGTGGGGTTTACCTTACTCAGGATGGCATGCTCCAACAGATCTTCGAACAAGGGGGCTTTGGTCACTTGCACGTATTCTTCCTCAGCATTGTTCCACTCCATCAGAAACCGTCTGAGGTCAGGGCCATCATCCGCTGGGGGGCTCATACTAAAGAGCTTCTTACGCAGCAAATGACGGTCAAGATCAGGGGATTCGTAATCCTGGATGAGGTTAGCGATGGTCCTCTCATACAAACCCTCTGTCCAGATCCTGTTTCCAGCAAGACGCCGGGCTGGTCCTCTTAGGCACCGTAGAAGGATCTTGTACTTATCCGCTGGGGAATATTTGGGAGATTCGTGTATGGTTTGACGGAAAAGGCTCCACCAACCCGTCCAACGTTCCCTACGACCTTCAAAAATGGGGGGATCAGGCTCAGAGGCAACGGACACATAAACAGTCTGCGGGTTTGCGCCAGGTGTTTGATTCTGGGCTTGGTTACCAGTGGTCTTATGGAACACAATGCTACTGAAGGCCGTTTCAATTCGTTTTGCACAGTCAACCAGCATTGGGTAATTCGCCACCACGGTCGGATGTTTATAATGAGACCGCCAAAACTGTTTGTATTCATTGAGTTTGTCCCTGATGCTTTCGATGTGAACGCTAAAGTGATCCAACCCAGGGGACGACATGCGTGAAAGATCTACTGAACTTAGGCTATGGAGGGCCAGATCTGCGTCCTCACATAGAAATTTGAAATCGACCTCCTGTTGCTCAAGCCGTAAGTTAAGTTCCTCCAAGCTGAGAGTTTCAGCCTGAGGTTGTGGAGGGTTACCGAGATTAAGAATTTGTAAAGACATTTTGGATGAAACCCTTGGATGTGCGGAGTTTGCAAATTCAAAGTTAAATAAATTCTTAAGATTTATGGGTATGTCTGAGGAATGGAAACTCACCCTACTCGAAAGGTTTGGGAAACTTGTGCGGCTATGTGTGCACAAGAAGTGACCATGGATTGGTTAAATGCACAATGAAAAAGTGTGGTAAGTGGCAATGACAATTTACAACTATACAGTATAGGCTAGCACCAAAAGGACAAAAGTAAATAGAACAATCGCAAAACAATTTAAACACCACTCGCGCTAAGGCTAAACTTGAAATTACCTCATGCAAAGGATAACTAAATCTCACTCACAACAGAGGACATTACATAAAGCTTTCCTCACACAGAGGTTAAACGCAAAAGTTTCTCACAAAAAGGACAAAAGTGCAAATTTACGCTGAGGCTGAAGGTAAAATTATTGACGCACTTGTCAAGTGGTAATCACAAGTAAAATAGGATACGCTACACATGGGTAAGACGACCTTTAACAAATTTTTTAGTGACTACGTGAAATTGTAGACTTAGCAATATCGCGCTAAAAGTTCTGTGACCAAGGACACGGGGTTAAGCTTACAAGAGGGGTTAGTAAGAAAATTACAGCACTTGCACAAAGGATGGTAAACCGAGGTACAAAATTATGGAAAAAAGTAGATTGGCAAATTAAGTCGAACAGAGCAAAATGAATGGTGCTCGCCTGGAGCAGTAAACAATGAAGTCTGAACAACGAAAGTGATATACCTTAGTTCCAGTGTCTCGGAACTTTCTGGTTAAATGCCAAAATTAGGTGAACAGATCATATGAACCGACGGGCATAGAACTTCGCAAGTTAATAGTAAAACATGCAGCATGCAACCTAAATTGATGATCTGAACATATATAGTTCTGTCGTCTCAGAACTCATAAATAAACCTGGTTACACTTTCTTCCTTAAGCGTGTGTCAACCACTATAAAATTACAAAACTCTTCTCTCGTTCCAACTCAAGTCTGGGCATTACACTTTCTACAATGTGGCTGGTGCATGTGGGTAAGTGTGGTATAGCGAGGTATTTATTGCTTAATCAAGCTAGGTTACGTTAATTTAATTACCCAAAAGTCAAAGGTGAGAGATCCGGTTCGAAGGACCACTCGTGTGGAGAATTTTTATGTGAATGGCTGAGTGGGAACTTAGTCCAGGAAAGTCTCCCTACGGCAATTACCCAAAGCTCAACAGGGGAGGATAATGAGCACTTACTCTCGGGACACAAACGCCCTGCTAATACTTTACTGCCATAGTTCACTGACCGTCACTCTTAAATACAAAAGGAGGCAATTTTACTGTCCAGAGGCCGGAGAACTCCACACATTAATTTTGAAATAATTTATGGCCTACTCTAGCTTTGTCAGGGCTAGAGTCATCTCACTCTAAGGCTCTGTTTCGATTCCGTCCCAGTGACCCCAGTGAGATGCTGTACAGGTATCTTACGTTAATGCAACTAGAGACAATAAAAAAAGGGGGGAACAGTGGAGTATAAAAGTATAAAGTAAAGTTAAAAGGGGATCTTCACCTTCAAAGCACTAAGTTAAAGAGCGTACACTCGCCGATACCAACTTACCTGTTTAGAGTAGGTTACTCTCAACACCTTGGTTACTTCTGACCCGTCCCATATCATAAATGGTTAAGGATACCAAAATGTGTAATCTATTCCAAATGATTTATTACAAAAAAAGGGATGGAAATAACTCGATGATTTTAACACAACAAAATTAAAAATTGGAAAAAATATCAGTAACTCAATTATATGTTTTACATATGATAAAATGAATAAGTGAATTTACAACACAAAAAATTGAAAACGTTAAACGGAATTAACTCGTGGATTAAACCTCAACAGAATAAATAAGAGTCAAAAACTCTGATCAACAATTTGTGCGGTGGCTGCTGTGAGGTCCCAACATGTGGTCAGTAACCTCAAGCAAATACCAAGATCAAAAAAATATGAGTACATTAATTTCCATGCACGCAGCCCGAAAGATGTAATGCCAAAATAATACCTAAACTTAACTTATGAGAAATTGAAACTTATCTAAAGGGGGAATGGCCATTAGTTAAACTCACAAGATTTTTATATGTTGTGGGCGCCCGTGTCCTAAATGTGGCGGTCTTCAGTTTGCTCACTAGGCCTACAGCACTTATTCTGCAGAGTCAACGGCCCCCTCCAAGCTCTCCAACTAGCCCCCAAGACTGGAACCGACGTGCTGTAGAATTAGCAGCTATGCACTAACACTGGTCATCTGCTTGACCTCTTCTACGATGTATTCTTGGCTAGTTATTGTGTAAGGGGACAGGCTAGTGATGGAGAGTGGGAGCACGAGGTTGACATTGGAGCCTGACTGGGCAGCTCCGTTTCGTACCGTGGCCTGTATGTTTGTGAGGTCGAGTTCAGGTCAGCTGCGTCCTCCTTCCTTCCCCCAAAAAAAGCGTATCTTGGTGCGTAGGTAGGCCTACGGTCTTGAGGTGCCAACTCTCATTTAGGACAGGCTCAAAAATCTTGTGCCTTGTGAATTTCAAGCAACACACTTATTTACAATACAAGGAGAAATCTTGCAACTCCAGGGGGCAAAGATAATCCTAATTCTAAACAATTGGCATACAGAATAAAAATGAAACTAAAAGGTAATTTAGCAAGTCGGGCTTACGTGTGTGGACAACCATACCTCCTAGACTAGCAGACTTGAGTTGTAATTAAGAGATTTAAAATACTGTACCTAAATACTTACGGTAGGATAATGTATACAAACAACACAAAAGTATTAATCTTGGGACACTCTCTCAAGAAAGACACATTACTCACATTTTTCCCTGCCGTGACGTCACGAACAATAACAAAGTCTACGTATAAACTATGAAGAAGAAGAGTAGTGAAAAAAATTCTTCACACCCTGGGGATAAAGGGAGGAAAAGGAGAAGGGTTAGTGTAGACTAATGCAATGTGGATTAGGTGTTAGTATATGAGATGAGTATACTAAATGAATAAAGAATGAATGTGACTAGTTGCGCTATGCTATGTCAGCAATTGGCATTTAGTTGAACCGCAACCGCGTACGAGATGAGTGCGAAGTACAATTTACAAGCGAGAGTCAAACAAATGTGGTATGTACACAAGTGGAAGTAAAACAGAGTTAACTGTGACTTAGTACAAAAAGGTAACTACAACTGCATGATAAGAGCGGAGGGAAGGACAAATCAAAAACTTCAGCAGTCCTTCACATGGTTGATGAAGACTATGTAAAGCTACTACAAGATCTCCTGGAATAGGGCTCGCGCACGTTCAGCAGAGGCCCGTGTAGGCCTGGCGTGGCGAGGCGCCGCGAGGACTACAGGAGACCTAGCTTCGGCTGTGGTCTCATCATTTCTCTCGGCCAGTTGGTCTCTAGGAGGACTGTCGAGATTTTCGAGAGGAGGGGTGTTAGGAGGTTCCTCCTCACTTGGTTCGGATAGCGTTTGGCCATTTTCGTTAATCTCCAAAGGTATGAGTCGGTTGACTGGACGTACATACTCTCCATTTGCAGAGCGGACCTTGACTGTTCTAATGTGTCCATCTCGACCTGGGTATACTTCGAGTATACGGGTCAAAGGGTACTCCTCTCGATTGACCTCGTCCAGAATCAACAAGCATAAATCTCCAACTCTAGGAATGTTCGGGTGGAGGCGACTAGACTTCTGGTGTCGTTCTCGAAGGGAACTGACATAGTCGTACTTCCACCTCTTCAGGAATGTTTGCAGCATGTTGGTCAGCTTCTGGTAATCTTTGCGGAGGATGTCCCCTTCTCAAAAAGTAGGATCAGTCAAGTCAGCCAGGTGGACTTGAGGTGCCAATGAGAGGGTTCGACCATAGAGTAGGTGGCTTGGGGTCAAAGGCGTATCAGTGGGGTCGTCAGCATCCAGATATGTTAGAGGCCGATCATTCACCACGCATTCTACTTCTCGGACCAAGGTCACAAACTCATCATACGTAGGGTGGCAACGGTAAGTGGCTTTGCGCAAGTTGAGTTTGGTAAACCCAATCAAGCGCTCGTAAAACCCTCCTTGCCACGGGGCTCGAGGAGTGATGAACTTCCAAGTGAGGTTGTGGGCCCGTTTGAACCCGTCGATAACAGGGTGTTGCATGAGTTCTGTCAAGAGTGTCTGACCAGCTTGAAAGGTTGAGGCATTGTCAGACACAAGGCACTGTGGCATCCCAAATCGGGCAGCGAACCTTCGTATCGCTTGGACTAGTTCCACAACTGTCAAGGAAGTAGTAGTTTCTAAAGCTACTGCCCGCGTGGCAGCGCAGGTAAACAGCAGTACGTACACCATGTCCACATGTGAATGATGTACCTTGAAGCCGCCAGTGTAGTCCAGTCCAGTTACTCTGAAAGGGACCTCAGCATTGAGGCGGTTAGGGTGGACTGGAGCTAACGGTGGGGTTGGGTACGACTGGCCTTGTACTCTTTTGCAATGTATGCACCGTTTGAGAATCTTCTTCACTTGCTGGCGCATTCGGGGAACCCAAAATTCCTTGTGCAAGTGGACAAGAAGAGTGGAGGTGTTACAGTGCAGCAGCACTTCATGCCAATGCTCAACAATAAGTTTCCAGAGAGCACAGTGGGACTCTAGGAGAATGGGGTCCATGTAGCCGGACTCCTGGGGTGCATCACTGAGGCGGAATCGGCCTCTTAGAACACCGTTATTGTCAATATAGGGCTTCCGTTGTCCGATAAAGGCTCGTTCATCGGACGTCAACAAGGCGGGTTTACCTTGCAATTGTCGTAATATTTGGGGGTAACTGGCCACCTGTGACACACGAATGATGGCGGTAAGTGGTCTTCGTGGGAACCTTTGGACTAAATGGGGGAATTTGTGCTCGGCCCATCCGCTCGTCAGGCGCAGCAAGGCTGCATAGCTCCTAACTGCCTCATCAAGAGATGAGAAATGAGCAAATCTTTGAGTTTGCGGTGGCAAAAGTCTGATGGGACAAGCTTTTATCTCCCATTCAGTAGGGAATCTGCTTTGGTCCGGGTAAGCTGAGACGTCGATCAGCCAGGCTGGTCCATGAAGCCATAAGTTGGACTTGAGGACGACTTTGGCGGCTACTCCCCGCGACGCCAGGTCGGCGGGATTGCAGGACGTGGGGACATGCTTGAGAAGCAACCGACAGTTCAACCTTATACGGTTTATCTGCTCAACCCTATTGAGAACATATTGGGACGTGCTCTGCCGGCTGTGTACCCACTGCAGGGCCGTGGAGGCATCGGACCACACTGTCGTAGAGACGTATGTTTCTGGACGTAATTCTATCAGATACTGGGCTAGTCGGCATCCAAACAGGAGTGCGGTCAACTCAAGCTTGGGAATGGACTGACTCTCGTCCAATTCCAGCATACGTTTAGGGGTAACTCGTGCCTTGGCTATGAGGAGCTGGCATTTACCTTCAATTGTGACCACGTAGCAAGCCACTCCAAAGGCTTGCTTGGAGGCATCTGCAAACACATGTAATGCAGCCTGGTGACCCTGATGTGCATTTCGAGGCACCTTAATGTTCTCGAGACCCTTGTATTTTTTAAGAATGGCACCGAGCTCGCGGATCAATTCTTCGCTCAGGCGTGAATCCCAACTTTGATCCATCATCCAGAGTTTCTGAATGAAGAGCTTGCCGAGGATAGTGACCGGCGAGATCAGGCCAATAGGGTCGTAGATGGAAGAAAACAGAGAGACAACCTTCCTCTTGGTGTTGACGTGTGAGTAGTCCTCTAACATCAGTCCTGAGGGGAGCTTGACGGCTAATGTGTCATCAGCGGTGTTCCAGTCCAGACCGAGGTAATCTTGGGGGCCCGTTTCAGTGAAGTCTCCCGAGACGGGGGCATTAGTGGTCCATTTAGCAAGGGGCATGTTGGCTTCCAGCATAATTTTTTCTATGTACTGTCTTTCGCTAAGGATGTCCGTGGGCGAGTCGTAGCAACGTTGAAAGTTGTCAACGTAGAAGCTTGTTTTAAGCTGTGAGGCAAGACTACTTGTTTGAGCATCCAGGTGGTGTTGGATTGTCTGGTTGAGCAAATATGGGCTCGAGGTGGCCCCAAACAGGACCACTTTGAAGCGGTACGCAACAACTTCGGACATACTGGAGTCCTTAAAGAAAAGAAGCCGACAGTAATCACGGTGTTCCTGATCGATCTCAATCCGCAGGAAAGCCTTAGAGATGTCTGCCGTCAAACCAAATGGCTTTTCCCTAAACCGGAGGATCATGGACTGAATTTTTGAGGCCAAGTTTGGCCCGGTGTACAAGGATTCATTCAGAGACCTTAAATTTGGTCCCGATTTAGCCGAGGCATTGAATACTATGCGCATCGGTGTGGAGGTGGAACTTTTGAGGACAGGATGATGGGGTAGGTAGTGCATTTGTCCGTCATTATGAGGTTCTAGCACGACCGGCTCGATAAAGCCCTCCTTTATGTACTCGTCAAGGATGGCTTGGTACTTGATGAATAACTGAGGGTCCTTAGATTTTTTAAGGGACATCAGCTGGGCAAAAGCCCTACCAAAATTTATCTCTGGTCGGCTATCACTCTTGAAGGGTAGTTGCACTGTGTATCTTCCGTTTGCGTACCGTGTAGTACGCTTGAAGAGATCAACGGCCTGTGCCTCAAGATGGCTGAAGGGTTCATTGCTTATGCCCACAGCATCGAGTTTCCAAAGATTCTCGACGAGGGGCTCTACTCCCACAGGGTCTGTTACGCTGATGCGGTTTAGTGTGAGCGACAGACTATCAACCTCTGGGGGTTCTGTCCCTTCTCGTGACCAATCTGGCAGCTCTCCCCAAACCACATATCCACCTGGTGTACTGAACAAGTTGACACCCTTGATGTTGTGAGTGCGCTTCAGGAGTCGGGGAAGGTAATCGGCTCCGAGGATGATCTCTATGCCAGTGGCATTGTCATCTGGCTGCCTGTCTGCAAGACGTAGACCACTAGTCTCTAGAGTGCGAACTGCATGGGTATATCCAGGCGTCCTTATGTTCTTCCCCACGTTCGGGTTGACAATGGCAACGACCTTATGCTTGCGCCGACCAATTTTCAAATTGAACTGCAATAAGTCTGAACACTGAGGTGGTTCGTCCATGTTGAACGAGTTGAGTCGGAACACGATTTTTCCGACAGGAGCAAGGTTCAGTGACTTGACTACGTTGGGATGAACAAACGTGCGTTGGTCACCACAATCCAGGAAAACTCGGGTGGTGTGTTTAAGTTTTCCATTAATTAGATCGCCAGTGAAGGTGGGTAGAACAGCAGGGTTTATTTCGTTCGCCTGGTTGGTTTGTTCAGTCTCACTCGAGGCTATATGGTTAAGTTGAACAGAAGGTGGATCTGCTCTTGGCCCATCGGGTTGGTGACCCACGGTCACGATGTTAGGGCAGAGAGGCAATTTGTGACCACGTTGGCAGTTCTGGTATGTAACATGGGCGGTGCAATCACGGGTAACATGTTGCGTCGAAAAACATTTAGTGCAACAGCCTAGTTGGTTCAACCGCGTTAATCGACTATTTGAATCGGGGAACCGGGGGCATTTTTTAGATGAGTGACCATTGTGGTCACAGAAAACACAATTGTACCGAACAGGGTTACCTGTTGGTGGGGGAGCTCTGGCCGGCTCCGGTGCACGCTTCTGAGTGGGTTTTGCTGGGTTTTGGGTTGGTGTGGATGGTGTCTGCGGCTTAAGGGCATCACTAGTCGTTCTATGGAAGGGCTTAGCCAATTTTGTAGTTGAATTGCTGTTTGCTCCAGAGTTAGAAGGTTTAACAGGAAGCCGGTCTTTGCTGGGCTCCGTCAACAGTTTGGCTAGCTCCTTTGTGCGTGCATGTTCGTATAGTCCGTCCTTTAACTCTTGCAAGGACACGGATGTGCTATTGTAACGGCGATAAACTGTCTCCAAGAGAGTGGGGTTTACCTTACTCAGGATGGCATGCTCCAACAGATCTTCGAACAAGGGGGCTTTGGTCACTTGCACGTATTCTTCCTCAGCATTGTTCCACTCCATCAGAAACCGTCTGAGGTCAGGGCCATCATCCGCTGGGGGGCTCATACTAAAGAGCTTCTTACGCAGCAAATGACGGTCAAGATCAGGGGATTCGTACTCCTGGATGAGGTTAGCGATGGTCCTCTCATACAAACCCTCTGTCCAGATCCTGTTTCCAGCAAGACGCCGGGCTGGTCCTCTTAGGCACCGTAGAAGGATCTTGTACTTATCCGCTGGGGAATATTTGGGAGATTCGTGTATGGTTTGACGGAAAAGGCTCCACCAACCCGTCCAACGTTCCCTACGACCTTCAAAAATGGGGGGATCAGGCTCAGAGGCAACGGACACATAAACAGTCTGCGGGTTTGCGCCAGGTGTTTGATTCTGGGCTTGGTTACCAGTGGTCTTATGGAACACAATGCTACTGAAGGCCGTTTCAATTCGTTTTGCACAGTCAACCAGCATTGGGTAATTCGCCACCACGGTCGGATGTTTATAATGAGACCGCCAAAACTGTTTGTATTCATTGAGTTTGTCCCTGATGCCTTCGATGTGAACGCTAAAGTGATCCAACCCAGGGGACGACATGCGTGAAAGATCTACTGAACTTAGGCTATGGAGGGCCAGATCTGCGTCCTCACATAGAAATTTGAAATCGACCTCCTATTGCTCAAGCCGTAAGTTAAGTTCCTCCAAGCTGAGAGCTTCAGCCTGAGGTTGTGGAGGGTTACCGAGATTAAGAATTTGTAAAGACATTTTGGATGAAACCCTTGGATGTGCAGAGTTTGCAAATTCAAAGTTAAATAAATTCTTAAGATTTATGGGTATGTCTGAGGAATGGAAACTCACCCTACTCGAAAGGTTTGGGAAACTTGTGCGGCTATGTGTGCACAAGAAGTGACCATGGATTGGTTAAATGCACAATGAAAAAGTGTGGTAAGTGGCAATGACAATTTACAACTATACAGTATAGGCTAGCACCAAAAGGACAAAAGTAAATAGAACAATCGCAAAACAATTTAAACACCACTCGCGCTAAGGCTAAACTTGAAATTACCTCATGCAAAGGATAACTAAATCTCACTCAAAACAGAGGACATTACATAAAGCTTTCCTCACACAGAGGTTAAACGCAAAAGTTTCTCACAAAAAGGACAAAAGTGCAAATTTACGCTGAGGCTGAAGGTAAAATTATTGACGCACTTGTCAAGTGGTAATCACAAGTAAAATAGGATACGCTACACATGGGTAAGACGACCTTTAACAAATTTTTTAGTGACTACGTGAAATTGTAGACTTAGCAATATCGCGCTAAAAGTTCTGTGACCAAGGACACGGGGTTAAGCTTACAAGAGGGGTTAGTAAGAAAATTACAGCACTTGCACAAAGGATGGTAAACCGAGGTACAAAATTATGGAAAAAAGTAGATTGGCAAATTAAGTCGAACAGAGCAAAATGAATGGTGCTCGCCTGGAGCAGTAAACAATGAAGTCTGAACAACGAAAGTGATATACCTTAGTTCCAGTGTCTCGGAACTTTCTGGTTAAATGCCAAAATTAGGTGAACAGATCATATGAACCGACGGGCATAGAACTTCGCAAGTTAATAGTAAAACATGCAGCATGCAACCTAAATTGATGATCTGAACATATATAGTTCTGTCGTCTCAGAACTCATAAATAAACCTGGTTACACTTTCTTCCTTAAGCGTGTGTCAACCACTATAAAATTACAAAACTCTTCTCTCGTTCCAACTCAAGTCTGGGCATTACACTTTCTACAATGTGGCTGGTGCATGTGGGTAAGTGTGGTATAGCGAGGTATTTATTGCTTAATCAAGCTAGGTTACGTTAATTTAATTACCCAAAAGTCAAAGGTGAGAGATCCGGTTCGAAGGACCACTCGTGTGGAGAATTTTTATGTGAATGGCTGAGTGGGAACTTAGTCCAGGAAAGTCTCCCTACGGCAATTACCCAAAGCTCAACAGGGGAGGATAATGAGCACTTACTCTCGGGACACAAACGCCCTGCTAATACTTTACTGCCATAGTTCACTGACCGTCACTCTTAAATACAAAAGGAGGCAATTTTACTGTCCAGAGGCCGGAGAACTCAACACATTAATTTTGAAATAATTTATGGCCTACTCTAGCTTTGTCAGGGCTAGAGTCATCTCACTCTAAGGCTCTGTTTCGATTCCGTCCCAGTGACCCCAGTGAGATGCTGTACAGGTATCTTACGTTAATGCAACTAGAGACAATAAAAAAAGGGGGGAACAGTGGAGTATAAAAGTATAAAGTAAAGTTAAATGGGGATCTTCACCTTCAAAGCACTAAGTTAAAGAGCGTACACTCGCCGATACCAACTTACCTGTTTAGAGTAGGTTACTCTCAACACCTTGGGTACTTCTGACCCGTCCCATATCATAAATGGTTAAGGATACCAAAATGTGTAATCTATTCCAAA
>NC_090767.1:38033845-38041345 GCF_036898095.1 Palaemon carinicauda
AGCTCTGTGGGTGGTCGCTGATAGCGAGTACTACTCTAGGACGTTTGATCTAGGTCTTCATACATTATGGGGTGTCCCTGTCTTTGCACATTCAATTGGAGATTTCAGGGAATTGTCCCCAGGGATGGTAACGAGAACTTATTCAGCTTTAGTGTTTGACAGGGTTACGCTAAAAAAGCAAAACTTGACTTCAACATTTGTGAACCAGGTTAAAGTCTCCCAGGTGTGGCGTTAATGGCTTAGTCAGTGTCTGAGGACAGCATCATCAAGGAGTAAGGCAGGGAAGGTAGTTTAACACTCCGTTGGTCAACAATGTGCCGACGAGCAGTTAGGTTGTAACTGAGAGACTTGTGAATACAACTGGACTTTATTTGGTCAGAGCTTGAGTATTTATATAACCTGTTCCAGTCAAGAAAGGTAGATTTGGGAATGCGAGGGTCGTTTATTAGCATCTTTATTGAATGTTCAATTAATAGATCCCAAATTGGTGTCGATGGACACTATAGTCAGTATAGGAATGTGATATCTTGTAATCCTTAGTGTAGTGTTCTTGGTCCTTTATTTTTCATACTTTATACATAAGACACGTGGTTTGGTCTAAAAAACAAGCTTATTGAATATGTAGATGATGCTACACACTTTGCATTAATTCCATATCTTGAATGTAGATATCGGATTGCTAAATTCCTTAATAGATATCTAGCTAAAATAATTGCTTGGCACAAGTTATGGGGCTTGAAGTTTATTCTTAACTAAACTCAAAGTGTTCTTGTAAGTAGAACAAGGACAATGGCTCCTTAACATAAAGATCTCAGCATTTATAATGTTTCTTAAAGTTTGTATTACTCTTATAAACATTTATGTGTGATTCACAACAGCAAATTTATTTTTCACAAACACATTAGCTCTGTATCATCTTTCAATTCACAGAAAACTGGTTTTCGAGTTTTTTTGATATTTTCAATAATCGATCTACTCTGGAGACTTGTTTTAATTCTTAAATTTTACATTGTTTCGAGTAATGTTCTCCTTCCTGGTCTTTAGCTGCTGATTCTCGTCTGAATTTGTTGGACAGAAAGTTCGGTCTATTAAATTTCTTGTTCTTAATGTAGGTATTGATCTCTGGCACCGTAGTTCAATTAGTTGGTTCTGTATGTTGCATAAAATGTTTCGTATTTCTCATCATCCTTTACCTTCATATCTTTCCAGACAGATACATCCTGTTCGTAATACTAGGCATACAGTTAATTCTAATAGCCTTGCCTTCAAAATCATGAGGCTGAATACTAATAATATTTTCGAAGTTTTATGGCAGTTTTGACCATGATTTGGAATGATCTTTATCGGTAAGTTAAATCGGTAGAACCTCAAAAGTTCAAACTTGCAACAGATGTTTCCATGCTTAACCGGCTGATATAAGTCTTTTTATAGTTTATATATCACATATGTTTTGACGTTGTTACAGTTTATAAAATATTTCATTCATTTTTTCTCATTCGGTTAATTACTTCCTTATATCATTTCCTGACTCTGCTATTTTTCCCGTTGGGTTTATAGCATCCTGCTTTTCAAAGTAGGGTTTTTCGTTTGCTATTATTAATAATAAAAATATTCATAATAATAATAATAATAATAATAATAATAATGATAATAATAATAAAATGATAATAATAATATATTAGGAAAGAGTGTATGAATACAAACATTGCTAAGACAATATAAAATTTGGATAAATTCGATTTTAAGTTAGAATATGTAAAGAAGATTTCTCGTATTCAATGTCGAGAATAAGATTGATTGTAATTTTGAAAGGTTCCCTGAGGGTTATGGTTTGGAGCATAGTTTTGAAAGGGAAGATATTGTATGTAAGTGAGTTTTAAGTGCATTAACTAAAACAAATAAAGAAAGGTCCTATTTATGAAAATCTCGGTATCATAGGTGAGTTGAAAACAAGGGCAATGAATGAAATAAGCATACAAAATTTATATAAGAAGAATTATGTTTAAAAGTTAATGTCTATCTAAAATATTAGTAGGAGTAAAAATATAGTTTTATATAACTGTATATATGTTTTTTGGACAGAACTAATCTAAGGAATATAGGGCATTATACTACAAATGTTTCGCCCACGATCATTCAGTGTTTTGATTTTTTTTTTGTATATCTTGCTTTCTCCCTGCACATTTAAAAGAAGTAGATTAAGCTTGGCTTTTCTTGTATTAGCTTGTTTGAATTAAGTGAGGTTTTTGCTTGCAAGTACTTATATATAGGCTCGTTATCCGTTAAAAAAAGATTAGTATCATTCCCAAAACCTCTCTGATATAACCTAACAGCACAATCGCAAAATTGCAGACCAGAGAAGGAACAGCTCTCTTCCTCCTTTCCCCTGGATGCTGCACCATACTGTTTGGTGATACCTCCCTTGATTTATGTCTCTGTCTCTCTACAACATTCATAGAAGTAGGGAGGAATTTACTTGATTTCAGTGCAGCAAGATTCAGTTTCACAGAAGGGGCAAAACTAGCTATATCACCAAAGCAGGCTATATACTAGTGGCTATCACCAACGACACTTTTGGGGAAATCTACAATTTCCTTTTTGAACAAAGGGATACCCCAATATCGTACTACGCCCCCAAATACTTATATCCTGGAGCAGTACTCATCATTGCAAGCCGTCCATATAACCAAGATTTTTAAGCTCTCTCCACAACAGTTTGTGAAGTGAAAGGCTTTGCTTGCACTCGGGGAAATCACAATCTAGTTCACTTTCAACCTGCCACAAATAGCTCTCCTCAGGTGGTGAATCTACTTTGGGCCATTTGGGTACCGCGGCTGCCCAAACCTGTATGTGCTGCCGTCCCTAATGTCAACATTTTGCCCATGAAGGACCTGGTAACCAAATTCGACACACTTATGGAAAACCAATTCACCATCTTCAATTCCTCAATCAATACCCTAAATAAGATGAAGAGGACAACTATTCAACATCAACAGAAGTTAACCTGAATGTGGTACGATAGAATATGGTAGGACACAGACACACACCCCGCGATGTGTAGAAAGGGTGACAAAGGCACCGACCACCAATATGTTCCACCCGTATCTCACACCACAACCAGTGACCTTTCTAGCCACTGACTGATGCACATTACCCGCAGATATGTTACTGCCACACCAAATTCATAGTTGCTGTGTAAAAATGTGTAAACAGTAGTCAGTGGCCTAAAGGCTTTTAAGAAGACCAGGGCTTTTGGCAGTGGCCTGCCCTCTCTGCACTCTTTTCTATTTACATGATGGAAGTACAGAAAGAAGCTTTTGGTAGACAACTTAGTCTGTCTAAGCCTACCAAAGTCCAAATAGTAGCTGCTAACCGATCTGTGATCTCCACCTAGTTTTAAGGAGCCCTTTTGTTATATTTTGTGAGTGACAATTAAAATTTAAAGTTTCTCTTTGCTAACATCCCATTGCTAATCCTCGATGTGGATTTCTTCACCAATTTCCACCTCCTGGATGAGGTTGCTCATAAAAAGTTAATTAACACAGACTATTACTCGTCGACACTTGTTCAACACACAACCTCCAAAACTACTCCCCACATCAGCGCACCCATGGATACCTACGCCCACCTCCTCACATCATACTCAGAAGTTTTTCTGTCCTAAACTTCACAATATACCCACCATTCCCTCTATACAAAGTAGTGATGACCATATCAAGACAACAGAGCTATCAGTGTTCGCAAGAGTCAAAAGTCATCTGCTGAATTGTTTTGGAATCAATAAAAAAAGTTTGCCGAATTGAAAGAGAAGTACCTTTGCCAAAAGGCTGTAAGATCATGCCTATTTTCCTTACATATAGTCCTGCAGTAAGAAAATTCCCTGCACCAATGTGGGGATTACTGGCACATGAACAAGCAGACAGAATGGATTAACTACCTCCACACAAAACCTTGCCACAATTACCTTCTGCTCACAACAAAGCAAAGGCTTTATCCATGTTTGACTTACTGAAGGGGTGTTATCAGATGTCCATGAACTCATAAGACATCCCTAAGACCACCATCCCCACCCACTTCATTACATACAGTTACAATCATCCTGTTTCAGCCTTAATAATGAAGTGGCTACTTTTCAACGCTTCATGAATGGCTTTTTCGTCAGCCTCCACTTCAGAGTATGTTACTTTTATCTTCTTCCTTCAAAGAGGAACACCTCCTTTACCTGTGTGTTGTGCTCCACGGCCTAAAATAGAACGGCTTAGCAGTGGCGTACGACAACTGTACCTTTGGTGCCAACGAAGTATCCTTCTTAGGGTACCGCATCGCTCCTGAAGGAGTTCCTCATTTCCCTGAAAAAGTACCAGCTTTTCAGAGCATCCTCACACCCTCGACCATCAAAGCAATGTAAGAATTTTTGTTTATGATCAACTATTATTACTGGTTCCTTGCAGCCATCGTCGCTACTCTCGAGCCATCTATGTCTCTCTCAAACACAATTCATAACAGCTTTCTGCACTGCAAAAAATGACCTATCAAACAAGGCTGCTCTAAGTTTTTGTGTGTTATCTGATCTTTCCCTTTTCTCCATTGATAGCAGCAACATTATAATTGTTGCAGTACTCAAGCAGGGAGTCATAGGGTAACCTCACCCTTTGGCGTTTTTTGGTAGGAATCTGTCTAGTGTGGAATTTTGGTACTTCACATATGACCAAGAAATGAGGGAATTGCATAGGTTCCTCCACTTCAAAGAATGTTGGCCATTTGTCATTCAGACGGACAACATAGCTTTGGTGCACTTCTTCACGCGAAGGTCTGACGATTGGTCGGCTCGTCAAAGTCTAAATCTCTCTGGTACGTATGAATGCAACTGCCCCCTTCAGCACGTCCATGTGAAATTGAATCTTATTTCCAATAACATTTTAAGAAATAATTGGCAGCTATTCATCTGGGACTACTATGCATAGGAAAAATCCATACGAAAAGATCCAATGTATCAAATATGTAGTACAACTACATTTTTTTTCTATAAGACTCTTTTTTCGGAGGTTTTATTCAAGAAGACAAATGAAGTGACACCACATAAAGAATGAACATATAACAATAATGTCAACCTTTTTTAGAAATACGACCTAGTATTACTAAAACTAACAGCCGTCTCTGTCATATTTTGTGAGTAACGAAAGTGGGGGACACGGGGTGGTAGAAGATGTTTACTTGTATCTTCAACCCGGTAGGGCCATTACAGTGATTCAAGGAGGAATGTGTTCTCATTGGCTACAGTTTCCTAATCATATTAGCAAATACAAAAAATAATAGAGAACCACATACATTCTGAATTGGGGCTGAAGTTAAAGTGAGAGTTGCTCTACCTGGCTAGTAAGTGGAGCCTACCCTCCACATGCCAACTTCGTTAAAAGTTTAAATGGACATTCAGGTTTGCTGAAGTAATACTTCTATTAAATGACGATGGTTTGTATTTTTGTAGGAGCAACTTCTTGATAATAAACCATATATAATTTCTACACAAAGAAATAGAAGCCTAACACTATTGACAATAGATAACAATTTATACAAAAAAAAATACCATCTTTGCATTTACATATGACCATTTCTGAATTGACCGAATTCGTGACTGAACAAGTGTTAACAAACTTGAGATAATGTTTAGTGGCCCAACAAGCACCAACTCTTCAAACAAATCTACCACAATGCAGTTCAATCAGAAATCAAGCCATAGGTTTTAATCTATTTTAAATATTATTTCAAGTACACTTGAATACCTATTCATTAAGAGGAAGAGGACATGATATTCAAACAAGTAGTAGATATGTTAATAGTAGCAGGAGTGTAAAACACCTTTAGGAAATGCCAGAAAATCAAAGATTTCGATTCTCTTGTGATATTGATATGAACAAGGGTGATCAGTGATAAAAAGCATATAGTATTATCTCTGTGTTCCGAAATGGTAGTCTTTTGCTGTAGACTTACCATCTTTCAGGTGTGGGAAAGCGATGTTGACAAAGAGTATAGAGAACAAATTTAAAATTTCCTACCGAATATAGTGTTATAAAGCAATCTCCTGTTATTAGTTTTATAAATGATGAAAATAAGATATAAATAAGAATTCATTAGTGAGTACTAAAGCTTACTGAACAGAACATTATCAATTAGAATGAACAATTTTGCAGATATTAGGACTGATGTAATTTGTGAAGCCAAATGGGTGTGATGTGACCAAATAATTCAAACAAGTAAAGTTGTAGTATAACGGGAAAGCTGATTACTTTGAGATGACTGAATCACTGGTCAATTATTTCAGAAAGTCTTTGTGATGAAACTGAGAGACATTTCATAGCAGCAGGAACATGTCTTTAAAAAATGATGGAAACTTCTTACTCAGCTGGTGAAGCCATCGTTGAAACACTCCCATAAGCTTAATATTATAAAGAAAATATCATTTGTAGTCCAATGATATATCCCAACATCATCTTACCAACAAGGGAGTTTTACACAAATTGAAACCTTTCTTCACAAACAAGAACCTCAAGCACCCTGCCTCGCTTATGGTTTGGGCAGTGTTTACTTTTTATGGTGTTGGAAAGCTAATTGTACTTCCTGCTAATGAGAGAGTGAACCAGTACAACCATTTGGAGTTATTGGCAGACAACCTTCCTGACTCTTTCGAGCAGACCAAGACAGAAGTTTTCATGCAGGCGCGGGCTCCTGCTCACACGGCCAAACTTGTAACAGACTGGCTAAGGGACTGGGAGGTCAACTATTTCACTGACTGGCCCGGTAATAGTCTTGATATTAACCGCATAGCAAACTTTTGGGGGTTAATAAAAAAGAAATTGTGTGATATGGACACCTCCTTAGTGCCACATTTGGAATATATAGTTCGCCAGCTTTTGGCCCCCATTCCTAGAAGAACCCTCCAAAACCTTGCACTTTCAGTCCCAGAACGTCTCAAGAAGGCGATTGACAGGAAAGGATACTCAATTTAACCTTACATGTAAGTACCATAATTCTATATTTCTACTAGAAAAATACCCTTTACCTTCAGTTTATAGGTTTCATTAAGGGAGGCGGCAACACATTCCGCTCATACTGTAGTTGACACAGAGGTAAACAAAAAAGATCTCAAGAGGGTGAGGAGAAGGGCAGCTTGTAAGGGTTTCGTAACCATCGTGATCATATCTCAGGTCATTACAAGCGAGTTCTCTGATCATGGTAAATATCAAATTCCTTGGCCATAATTGTGACATTAGCCCCTCCCTTAATACAGACACATCACAGTCGAGAAAGGGAGATCATTGAGAGGACACCTTTGTGTCCAGAAAATGGTCCCCTCAGTTTTCTGCCTTCCACATAAAAATGTTGCAAGTAATAGTGTTCTTCCTGAGGATGAAGAAACTCTTTCTAAGAAGGGACACCAATGAGAATATTCGCAAAGATAAAAAAGAGTAGGTCCCTATAACCTCTAAGGAGAAATCTTACTCC
>NC_090767.1:38046345-38061345 GCF_036898095.1 Palaemon carinicauda
GATGGTACAAGAGCAACGTGTAATTGAGGCCTTCCAGACTGGACTTGCTAAAGTTAAACCATCTGGAACAGGTGGTTCCCCAGTTAGGGTTCCAGCATCTGCAGTCCCTAAAAGGTGTTAGATGGAGATATCAACCTCAACGTTCCACTAATAAAAAAGATCAATGAAGTTTTGGCTCCACCTTTACAATGTAGAGGCTGGTTACACAGCAGTAGAGGAGTAGGCCTGACCGTCATTTTGGTACCTGAGGAAGAATAAAATTGGTACTCGTTAAGGCCAAACACCTATCTCCAAAATCTTGTTATGGCTGAGAAGAAGAGACAAACTGAAGCAGCCAGCTCTCTCTGCTTGTGACGAAAAGAAGCCCACACTGCTTGCAAACTGCCTTAGTTCAATACTAACATCAAATTTTTTTAGAAGACTTCTGATGTCCAATCTTGATTCCACCCTTTCTGTGACGTCTCTGAGTCCAGTCATTGTGCCAATTTCATCTGAACTTCAGCAGCCCTTCGGCGATGTTCTTAAGGTTGAAGTCTCCATACCAGAATCGTCTCAGCAGCTGCAGAAAACCATTCTTCAAGTATTTTTACCATTCTGACTGTTCCCCTTTTCTATTGATGTTTTGATATATTTCATTTGTCATTTGAAGTAAACGAATTAGTAACATTGATTTACTTTATATAAGTTTGCAAATAAACGTTGATTGTTTTTGTTTTTGTGGGGTTCTTTTTATATTCATTTTACATATTTCAATGGTTGTTGTTGGAAACATTTATTTTAATTATTTTACGAGCCTGTGTCGATGGTAAAATCGTAATATTTAGTAACCTAGAATGATTTTCGACAATGTAACTAATTGAAACAGGGAGAATATAGAAAGAAGCAGAATGAGTGAGATTAAAAAAGATTTGATAACTTCAGGTAAACTTCTTGGTCAAGATGGTGATGATCTCCGTTAGCATATTTTTTTGAGAGAACAGGAAATGTATGAGAGACATGAAAGAGCAGCTGAGAGAAAAAACAATGAAAGACAGCGAGAGAAAAAAAATGAGAAACAGCATAAGCATGAGTTAGAAATCGCTCATTTAAAGCAAAATCTCCATAATTGTCCACCAAGTAGCAGACCAGTGAGTAATGCATCAGGTGGCAAACCAGGTAGTAATTCTTCATTGAACGATGATTCTGATAATTTAGGTATGGGTGCAGTGTTGACATTAATTCCAAAATTTGATAACGAGTATGTAACAAAATATTTCATGTCCATTGAAAAGTTTATGAATAGAGTAGGTTATCCCCCCAAAAAGTGGACTTTTTATTTACTATCAGTTTTAAGTGGTAGTGCACTTTCTGTGTATAGTTTTATATCTAAGGATGGAAGTGAGGACTTTGATAAAAATAAAGAAACTATTTTTAGTGCATACAGGTTAGTACCAGAGGCGTACCGTAAGACATTTATAAGTTTGAAAAGGGATGAGTGTAACACTTATGTGGAATATGGAAAGAAGTTAAAAAGATAATTTTATGAATTTTTAACTTATGCTGAAGTAAATACTTTTGATGATCTCAAGAACTTATTTCTGTTAGAAAACTTCAGAGATAACATATCTCCACACATTAAGTTATATATAGACGATAGGCATGAAAAGTCTTTTACAGATGCAACAAAGTTGGTAGATGAGTACAGTCTTACTCAAAGTATAAGTGATATTAAGAAGAAAAATAATCCTTTTTCTAGTAAGATGCAACAGAGTAACAGAATTTTTAGCAAGAGTAATACAGATAAATATGATTATCATTAAGTTTTGTAAGAGTAAATGGGAAGGTAGTAGTTCAGAGATAATTTGTTGTCGATGTAATAAGAATGGGCATATAGCAACGAATTGTATAGTAAAGGAGAATAATGTCAAGAAACGATTGTCCCTTGGTAATAATCTTTCGTCAAGCAGAATGTCATTATGAAAGAAACTAGAAAATTTTACAGATATTTTTTCGTCTAAAGGTGTAGTTTCTTCGCTTGAAGGAGGTGATTCGACATAAGCTGTCTAGCTTGGGAACACCGGAGTAGTCGGTTCCCTTTATATCAAAGAGAGTGTGCCGACAAGGGCAAAAACCATTGTGAAAGAGAAAGTTATGTTAGTTGGGTTTCCGAATACCTGTGTTGTTTGTCCTTTGTTGAAGATGAACTTGAAAAGTTAGGGAGAGTCATTAGATGTGAACCCATTAGTTCTAGACTTTTCGCCCATTGACGGCATTGACACTAATGATTTAACTACATCCAAATGATTGAATCCTATTTTGAGTGAGGTTTGAGTGTCTGAAAAAGTAAAAACTAGGTTAGATTAAATACAGATATATACTATGGTCATAGTTTGTTAGAGTATTCGAACATGTGTGATGGCGGGGGTAAGGTTGATCTTAGCAAGTGTGGGACTGAGATAACTGACTCCATTGGTGTTGAGAGTGTTTGACAAGTTGATGAGGTAGCTGTCGAAAGTAGTGACGTAGACATAGTCGATGTAGTGGATTCAAGTAATAGTTCCTGGAATGGTTTAGGCACTAACATTCAGAATTTAGAGAATCACAATAAAAATTTAAGGAAAGCTTGGAAATTAGCAATAGAAAAAGGGATCAACAGCAAAGGGGAAACTAAAAGGAGATACGATATTAAGGCATAGGAGAGATATTTCCTTATAGGAGATTAACTTAGAAAGAAGGTCCCTTATTATCTTATAAACTTGAAGTTCCTTTTCGTATTTAAAAAACAGGGGGGGGGGGGAATTTGAATTACTTAACCCTTTTACCCCCAGGCTATTTGGAACTTTCCAACCCTTAACCCCCACGGGTTATTTTTTTCAAGCACATTTTGCAGTATATTTTTTCTAAATTGCTCTAACAGCCTTAATTTTCGTCATAGAGATCAGGTTAGTCTCATTCTCTTGGAAAATGCCTGAAGTTTCTCAAAAAATTATCAAAAACATGCAAAAAAAATGTATATAGCAGTTTTTTGCAAGGACATACCGGTACGTCCGTTGGGGTAAAGGGATGAGCTTAGTGAAACGTACCAGTACGTCCTTTGGGGGTAAAAGGGTTAACTGATATGGGTAGACGTAGAGGTATGTGTCTGCACATTAACTTGCTAAAGAAATACAACGAACGCCCACTACCAGTAATAATTTTGTTGCAGCGAGAAATTGGTTTTGAAGAAAACTATGATGTGCTGAAGATTTTCAAGTCATTTAACTCTAGCTTAGAAGAAAAAAGCAGTGAATTATATAATGTTTTTCTAATGTATTCAGAAATTGTTAGTGATAAATTAAGTTTAACAAATGTTTTGGAACATGATATTGAGTTATAGCACATTAAACTTATTTGACAAAGTCTGTATCGTTTGATTGCAGAGAAGATAATTATGTTTGAAAAGAAATTAAGTATATGTTATATAATGATTTGTTAAATCTTAGAGAGATCGAATGGTGTTCTCGGGTAGTTCTGGAGAAAAAGGAACATGGATCGCATATGTTGTGCATTGCTTTCAGAAAAGTGAACAGTGTTACTAAGCAAAGAAATTTTCCAACTTTCAGATTGATGATTGCTTAGATGGGATTAGAAATCTTATATTCATCTCCAAGGATGATTTTGCCAAAGGGTACTGGCAAGTACCTCTAGGCAAAGGAGCTGGGAAAATATCCACTTCTTAACACCGTTCGGTAGTTATGAATATAAAGTAATGCCTTTTGGGTTAAGAAATGCAGCCAGAACTTTCAAAAATTAATGAATAAAGTTTTTAATGGTATTGATAACTGTATCGTGTATTTAGATGATCTTATCATATTTTCAGAAAGTTGGGAAGAACATTTACGAATTTTAGCTAAAGCCCTGACAGACATGGAAAAAGCAAACCCTGCATCTAATTTAAAGAAATTTGAATTTGGGAAAACCTTTATCACTTATTAAGGGCATAAAGTGGGTCTCCGTAACATTTGTCCTAAAAGTGGGACCACAGGAACTATCATCAATTTCCCAATCACAGCTACTAAAAACCAGGCCAGGAGATTTTTCAGGATGGTTTCATATATCTATAGATTTGTACCCAATGTTTTTGAAATAAGAGCTCCGCTAATAAATCTTTTTAAGAAGGGACAAAGTTTTCTATTTGATGAGGAATGTGTAGAAGCTTTAAATAAATTAAAGGCTGTAAGGTTTCACGAGCCATTGTTAATGTTACCTGATTTTAGCAACGGATTAAATTTAGCGATCGATGCTAGTAACATTGGTATAGGAGGAGTCTTGTTACATGAAGGGAATGGGACGAAGCACCCAGTTGAATAGTATTCAAAGAAACTGAATAGAGCTCAATAAATTATTCAACTATAGAGAAGGAATTTTTTAGTTTAGTTTCAGCCTTGTAGCACTTTGAGATTGATGTACGTAGTAGTCCTGTTTTAACTGTTTATATAGATCACAATCCGTTTGTCTATCTAGAAAGATTGAGGAATAAGAATAATCGTCTCATGCGTTGGAGTTTAAAGCTATAAGATTATTATCTGAAGATATTTCATACTAAAGGAAAGAATAATGTGATAGCTGAAAGTCTTTCCATAGATTTTTCAAGATAAGATTATTTTTTTTTCATCAAAAAATATATTTTTTTTTCCTTGAGTCTTGTGTTGAGTGAATGGAATGCTAAAGAAGAATATTTGGCTGATGTTAAGTTGAAGCCTTATGCTGATGTTCCTCAGTTCAGGGATGAATGCGTTTTTTCATAGAGGACATTTAAAAAAATGTAAATTCAGTAGATTTTTTGTTTCTTTTCGGGGAATGTGTCATGGGTAGATACAATATTTTAAAATGATATGCTATAAAAACAAAAATATCTATCCACATAGTGTGAGCACCGATAAAAGATTTGACTACCGTATGGTTTGGTCAAACCTGTCATCACTTCACTGTCGTCAGCATTTTGAAGGTAAACCAAGCCTCGACGAGAGCACCTGCAGAGATAAGGGAACTGTACTGTTTTGACTAATATGTCATCATCTTAATCAGAGGAGTAAGCATATTTTCAGAAACCTAGCATGAGGGATATCCGTGTTTATGAAATATGTTACCATGAATGGACCCATGCTGCCCTCTTTTTTACATCTTAACATGTGGTCCAGATTGGATCAGTAATTTTTTCTAGAAGCTTCCATGGTGGGATCGAAGTGGGCGTTTTTGAGGAAGCAAATAGAGACCCAGAATTGTTAAGAAATACCTTCTATGGAAATGACCACCGCCTACTGTAATTAACTCTGTCAATACATGTTATATAAACTTCAAGAAGAGATTGTCCAAATATATCCGAAGGATATGAGAGCCCATTCCTAATGATATAAGATGCAGAGAAACTAGAAGTCTGACAGAGCTAAATTCTAGCCCTCCCTTCAGATAACAAACACCTATCTCTAAATCTTGTTATGGCTGAGAAGAGAAAAATCAAAGTAGCCATCCCTCCCTGCTTGTGATGAAAAATAGCCCACACTGCCTGCAGCCTGCCATAGTTCAACTCTATCATCAAATTCTTGGGGAAGACTTTTGATGTCCCATCATGATGCCACCCTTTCTGTGAAGTCTTCGAATCCGGTCATCATGTCAGTTTCGTCTTAACTTCCGCTGCCCTTCTGCAACGATCTCAAGCCTGAAGTCTCCGTACTCATATCATCTCAGATACTGTAGAAAACCATTCCTCAAGTATTTCTATCCTTCTGAATGATCCCCTTTTTTATTGATGTTTTGATTGATATGATTTTTCATTTGAAGTAAACGATTTAGTAACACTGATTATCATTATATATAAGTTCATGAATAAACGTGTTCTATTTTTTTATGAGTTTCTTTTTATATTCATTTCCCATTTCTCAATGGTGGTTCTTAGAAACATTTATTTCAATTATTGAAAGAACCTGTAACGAATTTAGGATCGTAACAAACTGCAGCAGTATAAAGCTCCTGTCCATACACAACTAAAAGGCTTTGCAGAACTTCATATGATTAAATTTTAAGCTGAGGTATCGCAAGCTGAAAAAATTTAATGTGGAGAATTAGGGCAGAGCAAAAGTCAAAGTGGGGCCAAAGGCCACTTTACTTCCGGAGATATCGAAGAAACATTTTCCCATATTCTTATAAAAAGAAGACCGATAAGGCCAAGCAGTAGAGTCATAAGCACCCCATGAAGAGTCATGCCTCTGTTTCTTATTTCTAAACTTGACATCGACTACAGCAAATTTTCCTCTGAAATGACAACGGCAGCAACACTATCCTGCCCAATATGAGGCCATATCTCAGGGCTAGTCAAACTTAGGCTATACAGATAGGTATGGCTTTTGGACACTGTACGAGGAAAGGAGAAGACCTTGTAAATCACATATATCATGGGTATCCTGTCAGTAAAGGGCCTCAGTTTTGTGTTGTGTCCATGTGTTTTGGGGTAAGTAGGACCTATTCTCCAAAGGCACAGAGCATAATGCCAATGGATCTCTGTTTTTTAAGGATATCAAAAACTTCACGCCCAAAATTTCATCAGCACAGGACCCTTGAACTCGCCTCCTTTGTAAGCCTGTGTTAGAAAAAGGAGTCATGGAAAGGTGTGTATTTTTAAGATTTCATTAGAAAAAACTCATATGAAAATAGAGTGATATATACGTTGTACGATCCATTCATATTGCATGGTTACCAATTACTAGTGATAAGGGTTCTGACTTTTACTACTGATATAAAAGACGCTGATTGGAATTCCCCTAAGTCTCACTATCATAAGAGTGTTTACATAGCAAGTGAAGTAATGGTCCAACTTTTGTGGTGTCAGAGAGTTCAGATCATAGGTTATTTAGATGACTGGCTTATTTGGACGAACACAAAAGAATTATGCCTCAAATACAGATATCAAGTTCTGCAGGCTCTTCAAAATGGAGGCCTCCTAACCAACTTTGCAAAATCAAGAATAATTTCAGGAACGATATCAAGTTGCTAGGTAACCTATGAAATATTGGGAAAACAATATTAACCTTAACAGGAGCCTCGCAGCAGATGATTCTAAGCAAGGATATATATTGTAGCGGCATGTTGCAACAACAACCCCCACACCTTTTATCACACTAACAGACAATTGTCTCCTCAACACAAACTCTCCCCTTACGTTATCATAAACTGGACTCTTTGACTGAAGGGAAACAAAAACAAAACAACCTTAAAACTATATTTCTTACAAACTAAAACAAATCACCACTCAAAATCCTGCATTCAAAGTATAGTTAAATATGTATTAATCCATTTTCCTGTAAAATATTGCTAAAGTAACATCCTTAAAACTAAACCATAGAAAAAAGAACTCAAACCAAATTATCATTAGCAAACAACGAAAATAGAGATATAGATATTATAGTACATGTACAACCACTGACACCTTGTTACACGCACCATGCAAGCGTATTTGGAACCGTCACTAAAAATATCACCCTCAATACCAAATTCCCAATATATCAGTACACCATAATAAGAATGGTTGCTTGAGTACAAACACCGTAGGTTACCTAAGCTGGAACACTAAAATTGGCAGTTCCACCACAGATCCGTGGCCCGATGGGAAATTCATCAACGCAATCGACCCAGTAGTCAATACTACCATCTAGTATAGTTACAAGCCATGGTAATCCTAGTTATCTCATTTATTCAAGAAATATCCAATTCGCAGTTTCTTTATCCGGCATGGGCCATCATCACAGGTCAATATTCTAAGAGCATTCTAATCACGTTCTTTACCGTAAGCAATGTGCGTTGCAATCAAATCCACTTTCAAAATAACCAGCAGTCCAAAGGAGGAATTACAGCACGCAAAATAAAATAAGAAAACCACTTACGAGCATTCCTAACTAACTAAACTCTCACACAATAATATAAGATAAATAATAAACTGTTTCTATTATTCACAATAACGACAAGCAAAAATATACGAGGTGGTACAGTTACTGTATTATAGGGAAGGGTCAATAAGCCCTTTTACAATAAAAGGAAGGGCGGGTCCATCAGGACGACATGGCTACCTCACCCAAAAATAGATTTTTTGCTTTGCTCAAAATCCGTTTATTATATCATCTCGACCAGTGTTGATTTATTTTTTGAGTAAGTACAGTTTAGTTTATATTTGCTTTTTGTGATTGTAAATGATAGGAACAGTTTATTATTCATCTTTGATTACAGTGCGATAGTTTAGTTAGCTAGGAGAGTTTGTGTTTTTTTTTTTTTTTTCTTGCAGGCCTTAATTTCTCCTTTGGAGAGAATTTTCATGTGAATTGGATTGTTGACGACCTGGCTTGTGATAAAGAACTGGATATGATCACTTAGAATTATATAACTGTTGATGATCCGTACTGTATGAACTTTCGATTGTTGTTGATGATAATGATGATTATGATGATGATAACTACTAACCCAATCAGGGAGTCAGTTGTGGCAAATTGCCCTACAGTGTGGTGTGTTACCCACACAGCTGATAACTACTACCCTAATCATGGAGGCCGTTGTGGCAAATTGCCACAGAGTGTAGTGTGTTACCCACAGAGCTGTGGTAGTTTGCCGTAAAGGACAGTTTGGCTTTCTGTGGTCGACAGTTTTGGGTTCAACATGATATATATATATATATATATATATATATATATATATATATATATATATATATATATATATATATATATATATGTATATATATATATATATATATATATATATATATATATATATATATATATATATATATATATATATATATATATATATATATACATTGTTTGTGGTCTATTTTAGTTTTAACTTTTGTTAGGTTTTATTTGATTGTGGAAGGGTTTTGTTATATATTTTAGTTTTAAGGAATATAGTATTAAGGTTATGTTTTGTGTTTATGTCCTTTTTTTCCAAGAGTCCCACTCCTGATAACGTAAGGGGAAAGTTTGTGTTGAGGAGATTATTGTCATTTAGAGTGATTCAAGGGTGTGGGGGTTGTTCTTGCAACATCCTACCACAGCAACAAACACCTATCTCCAAAATCCTGTTATGGCTGAGAAGAAAAGACAAATTGAAGCTGCCAGTCCTACCTGCTTGTGACGAAAAAAAGCCCACACTGCATGCAGCCTGCCTTAGTTAAATACTAACATCAAATTTTTTCAGAAGACTTCTGATTTGCCATCTTGATACCAACCTTTCTGTGACGTCTTTGATTCCAGTAAAGGGTGCCCGTTTCATCTGAACCTTAAGCCGCCCTTCTGCAATGTTCTTAAGGTTGAAGTCTCTGTACCAGTATCGTCTCAGCAGCTGCAGAAAACTATTCTTCAAGTATACCTTTCTGACTGTTCCCCTTTTCTATTGATATTTTGATTGATTTGATTTGTCATGTGCAGTAAACGAATTGGTAATATTCATTTTCTTTACGTAAGTTTTTAAATAAACGGTGTATTTTTTTGTGGTTCTCTTTTTGTATTCATTTTAAATATTTCAAGTGTTGTTGTTGGACACCTTTATTTTAATTACTCTGAGAGCCTGTGTCGATGGTAAAATCGTAATAGTTGGAGCCATAGCACAAACTGCAGCAGTATAAAGCTCCTGTCCATACACAACTAAAAGGCTTTGCAGAACTTCATATGATTAAATTTTAAGCTGAGGTATCGCAAGCTGAAAAAATTTAATGTGGAGAATTAGGGCAGAGCAAAAGTCAAAGTGGGGCCAAAGGCCACTTTACTTCCGGAGATATCGAAGAAACATTTTCCCATATTCTTATAAAAAGAAGACCGATAAGGCCAAGCAGTAGAGTCATAAGCACCCCATGAAGAGTCATGCCTCTGTTTCTTATTTCTAAACTTGACATCGACTACAGCAAATTTTCCTCTGAAATGACAACGGCAGCAACACTATCCTGCCCAATATGAGGCCATATCTCAGGGCTAGTCAAACTTAGGCTATACAGATAGGTATGGCTTTTGGACACTGTACGAGGAAAGGAGAAGACCTTGTAAATCACATATATCATGGGTATCCTGTCAGTAAAGGGCCTCAGTTTTGTGTTGTGTCCATGTGTTTTGGGGTAAGTAGGACCTATTCTCCAAAGGCACAGAGCATAATGCCAATGGATCTCTGTTTTTTAAGGATATCAAAAACTTCACGCCCAAAATTTCATCAGCACAGGACCCTTGAACTCGCCTCCTTTGTAAGCCTGTGTTAGAAAAAGGAGTCATGGAAAGGTGTGTATTTTTAAGATTTCATTAGAAAAAACTCATATGAAAATAGAGTGATATATACGTTGTACGATCCATTCATATTGCATGGTTACCAATTACTAGTGATAAGGGTTCTGACTTTTACTACTGATATAAAAGACGCTGATTGGAATTCCCCTAAGTCTCACTATCATAAGAGTGTTTACATAGCAAGTGAAGTAATGGTCCAACTTTTGTGGTGTCAGAGAGTTCAGATCATAGGTTATTTAGATGACTGGCTTATTTGGACGAACACAAAAGAATTATGCCTCAAATACAGATATCAAGTTCTGCAGGCTCTTCAAAATGGAGGCCTCCTAACCAACTTTGCAAAATCAAGAATAATTTCAGGAACGATATCAAGTTGCTAGGTAACCTATGAAATATTGGGAAAACAATATTAACCTTAACAGGAGCCTCGCAGCAGATGATTCTAAGCAAGGATATATATTGTAGCGGCATGTTGCAACAACAACCCCCACACCTTTTATCACACTAACAGACAATTGTCTCCTCAACACAAACTCTCCCCTTACGTTATCATAAACTGGACTCTTTGACTGAAGGGAAACAAAAACAAAACAACCTTAAAACTATATTTCTTACAAACTAAAACAAATCACCACTCAAAATCCTGCATTCAAAGTATAGTTAAATATGTATTAATCCATTTTCCTGTAAAATATTGCTAAAGTAACATCCTTAAAACTAAACCATAGAAAAAAGAACTCAAACCAAATTATCATTAGCAAACAACGAAAATAGAGATATAGATATTATAGTACATGTACAACCACTGACACCTTGTTACACGCACCATGCAAGCGTATTTGGAACCGTCACTAAAAATATCACCCTCAATACCAAATTCCCAATATATCAGTACACCATAATAAGAATGGTTGCTTGAGTACAAACACCGTAGGTTACCTAAGCTGGAACACTAAAATTGGCAGTTCCACCACAGATCCGTGGCCCGATGGGAAATTCATCAACGCAATCGACCCAGTAGTCAATACTACCATCTAGTATAGTTACAAGCCATGGTAATCCTAGTTATCTCATTTATTCAAGAAATATCCAATTCGCAGTTTCTTTATCCGGCATGGGCCATCATCACAGGTCAATATTCTAAGAGCATTCTAATCACGTTCTTTACCGTAAGCAATGTGCGTTGCAATCAAATCCACTTTCAAAATAACCAGCAGTCCAAAGGAGGAATTACAGCACGCAAAATAAAATAAGAAAACCACTTACGAGCATTCCTAACTAACTAAACTCTCACACAATAATATAAGATAAATAATAAACTGTTTCTATTATTCACAATAACGACAAGCAAAAATATACGAGGTGGTACAGTTACTGTATTATAGGGAAGGGTCAATAAGCCCTTTTACAATAAAAGGAAGGGCGGGTCCATCAGGACGACATGGCTACCTCACCCAAAAATAGATTTTTTGCTTTGCTCAAAATCCGTTTATTATATCATCTCGACCAGTGTTGATTTATTTTTTGAGTAAGTACAGTTTAGTTTATATTTGCTTTTTGTGATTGTAAATGATAGGAACAGTTTATTATTCATCTTTGATTACAGTGCGATAGTTTAGTTAGCTAGGAGAGTTTGTGTTTTTTTTTTTTTTTCTTGCAGGCCTTAATTTCTCCTTTGGAGAGAATTTTCATGTGAATTGGATTGTTGACGACCTGGCTTGTGATAAAGAACTGGATATGATCACTTAGAATTATATAACTGTTGATGATCCGTACTGTATGAACTTTCGATTGTTGTTGATGATAATGATGATTATGATGATGATAACTACTAACCCAATCAGGGAGTCAGTTGTGGCAAATTGCCCTACAGTGTGGTGTGTTACCCACACAGCTGATAACTACTACCCTAATCATGGAGGCCGTTGTGGCAAATTGCCACAGAGTGTAGTGTGTTACCCACAGAGCTGTGGTAGTTTGCCGTAAAGGACAGTTTGGCTTTCTGTGGTCGACAGTTTTGGGTTCAACATGATATATATATATATATATATATATATATATATATATATATATATATATATATATATATATATATATATATATATATGTATATATATATATATATATATATATATATATATATATATATATATATATATATATATATATATATACATTGTTTGTGGTCTATTTTAGTTTTAACTTTTGTTAGGTTTTATTTGATTGTGGAAGGGTTTTGTTATATATTTTAGTTTTAAGGAATATAGTATTAAGGTTATGTTTTGTGTTTATGTCCTTTTTTTCCAAGAGTCCCACTCCTGATAACGTAAGGGGAAAGTTTGTGTTGAGGAGATTATTGTCATTTAGAGTGATTCAAGGGTGTGGGGGTTGTTCTTGCAACATCCTACCACAGCAACAAACACCTATCTCCAAAATCCTGTTATGGCTGAGAAGAAAAGACAAATTGAAGCTGCCAGTCCTACCTGCTTGTGACGAAAAAAAGCCCACACTGCATGCAGCCTGCCTTAGTTAAATACTAACATCAAATTTTTTCAGAAGACTTCTGATTTGCCATCTTGATACCAACCTTTCTGTGACGTCTTTGATTCCAGTAAAGGGTGCCCGTTTCATCTGAACCTTAAGCCGCCCTTCTGCAATGTTCTTAAGGTTGAAGTCTCTGTACCAGTATCGTCTCAGCAGCTGCAGAAAACTATTCTTCAAGTATACCTTTCTGACTGTTCCCCTTTTCTATTGATATTTTGATTGATTTGATTTGTCATGTGCAGTAAACGAATTGGTAATATTCATTTTCTTTACGTAAGTTTTTAAATAAACGGTGTATTTTTTTGTGGTTCTCTTTTTGTATTCATTTTAAATATTTCAAGTGTTGTTGTTGGACACCTTTATTTTAATTACTCTGAGAGCCTGTGTCGATGGTAAAATCGTAATAGTTGGAGCCATAGCAGGATTTTCGACGACATAACTAATTGAAACCGGGAAAATATAGAAAGAAACAGAATGAGTAAGATTACAAAAGGTTTGATAGCTTCAGTAAAACTTCTTGGTCAAGATGGCGTTGCTCTCTGTTAGCATGTATTTAGGAGAGAACAGGAAATGTATGAGAGACATGAAAGAGCAGCTAAAAGAGAAAAAAATTAAAGACACCCAGAAAAAAAATGAGAAACACCGTAGACATGATTTACAAAACACTAATTAAAAGCAAAATCTCCATAATAGTACACTAAGTAGCAGACGAGTAAGTAATGCATCAGGTAGCAGACGGGGTAGCAAGTCTTCATTGAACGATGATTCTGTTAATTTAGGTATTGGTGCAGTGGTGACATTAATTCCAAAATTTGATGACGAAGATGCAACAGAATATTTCATGCGCTTTTAAAAGTTAATGAAAAGAGTACGTTGTGTCCCCAAAAAGTGGACTTTTTATTCACTATCAGTTTTGAGTGGTAGGGCACTTTCTGTGTATAGTTGTATGTCTGAGGATAAAAGTGAGGAATTTGATACAAATAAAGAAACTATCTTTAGTGCATACAGGTTAGTATCAGAGGTGTACCATAAGAGATTTAGAAGTTTGAAAAAGGCTAAGTGTAACACTTAAGTGGAATACGGAAAGAAGTTAGAAAGATCATTTTATGAATTTTTAACTTCTGGTGAAGTAGATACTTTTGAGGATCTCAAGAACTTCGTTTTGTTAGAAAACTTCAAAGATAACATATCTCCAGACATTAAGCTATATATAGAAGACAGGCGTGGAAAGTCCTTTACAGATGCAACAAAGTTGGTAAATAAGTAGTGTTACTCACAGTTTAAGTGATATTCAAAAGAAAAATAATCTGTCTTCTAGGAAGAGGCAACATAGTAACAGTAGTTTTAGCACGAATAATACAGATAAATATGATTATGATTATTATTGTTTTACATATGGAAAACCAAGTCTTGCTCCCAAGTTTTGTAAAAGTAATTAAGAAGGTAGGAGTTCAGAGATAATTTGTTATCGATGTAATGGGAAAGGGCACATAGCAAGGAATTGTATTGTAAAGGAGAACAATGTCAAGAAACCAGTGTCTCTAGTCAATAATCTTTCGTCAAGCAGAAAAGACATTATGAAACCAAATTAGGAAATTTTACGAAGATTTTTTGTCTAAAGGTATAGATTCTTCGTATGAAGGAGGGAATTCGAGAGAAGCTGTCTAGCTTGGCGACACCAGAGTAGCCGTTCCCCTTTTTAGGAAAGAGAGTATGCCAACGAGGGCAAAAATCCGTGTGAAAGAGAATGTTATGTTAGGTGGGTTTCCGAATACTTGCGTTGTTTGTCCTTTGTTCAAGATGTACTTAAAAATCCTGGGAGAGTCTTTAGATGTAAAACCATTAGTTTTAGACTATTTGCCCATTGACGGCCTTGACATTATTTTCGGTAACGATTTAACGACATCCAAATGGTTGAATCTCATTTTGAGTGAGGTTCGAGTGTCTGAAACAGTAGACACTAGGTTACGTTTAGAGACAGATATAGACTAGGGTCATAGTTTGTTAAAGTATTCGAACATGTGAGATGGAGGTGGTGAGGTTGATCTTAGCAAGTGTGAGGCTTAGATAACCGAGTCCATGGGTGTTGACAGTGTTTGACATATTAATGGTGTAGCTTTGGAAAGAAGTAATGAAGACGTAGTCGATGTAGTGGATTCAAGTAATAGTTCCTACAATGGTTTAG
>NC_090767.1:38064664-38069664 GCF_036898095.1 Palaemon carinicauda
AGTAATAAACATGAAATGCAGCCATTTCTATCATTCAATAATCAACCCAACCGTTAAGAACAGCCTAATCCATTCCAGAAACCACTATGAGATTATTCAATAATGTAGTTATTGCCCTAGTTATCCCCCCCCCCCAAGCCCTAAGAAAACGGTCTGTTTTCTTTACTACTGTATAAAAGTTACGGTACTCTATGTAAAGCATTTGGATCAGTGAAGGTGTATTGTTACCTGTACGTACACCTAAATTGAGGATTGATACTCTGAAAAAAAGGTTTACAGTTAATTAGTGTAACAAAAAAGTTGAAACTTACCTCTTTGATTGAGACGATGTCCGATAGCAAAGTCGCGGCAGAGGAGGATGGCATAAGGGCAAAAAACATAACAAGTGACAGACTACGTACAGTAATTTACACATTTAACACATTAACACTTAAACTTTACGAGATAAAAAAATGGCAGAAATAATTAACACTTAACATTACGTATGGAAAACTATAAAATGAAAGAAAAAATTACTTTAACACTTAACGGTAACATAAAACTTAAAATTGAATTTTTTTTTTGCTTTTTTATAACTTTACGTTTTTCATATTTTCTAAATCTCTTCTACTTCTTCATCACTTTCTATTTTCTGTTTCTTTTCTTTACTTTCACCTTCTAATTCTTCATCCCTTCCTCTTTTCTGTTTCTTTTCTTCACTTTACCTTCGTCTTGGCCTACTAATACCGCTGGCCTCTTTAATAAGAAACTATCCATTGAAGCTTGTTTCCGCCTACTTTTCAACAAATTTCTAAAAAGCGTTAGGCAAACGTCATTGCAGTGTTGAAGCGCACGGTTGGTATAAACTTTTTCTGGATGTTCCTTTTCGACGTAGTCTGCCATTTTATGGAAACATGCGAGAATTTCCTTGATATCTGCCGTTTTCAAAGGTGTAACATGCTCCTCATCACCGTTAGAGAACTTGCATCGTCTCCAACTCCTTCAGGTCGTCCGTCGTCAACTCCTCGTGGTGCTCCTCGATAAGTTCATCTACATCCTCCGCGCTAACTTCCAGCCCCATGGACGTACCAAGATGTACGATGTCAGCCACCTCAGACTGCTGAATTGGTTCAGGATTGTCAACGATCTCGGCTTCGCCTCAGGCTTCCCGAACCCCTCGAAGTCTCGTGCAGAGACACCATCAGGCCACAGCTTCCTCCAAGATGAGTTCAGGGTATGCCTCGAAACTTTCTGCCATGCGAGATCGATGAGTTTGAGGCATATCACGATGTTAAAGTGATCTTTCCAAAATTCACGCAGAGTGAGGTTTGTACTCTCCGTGACTTGGAAACATCTCTGGAAGAGATGCTTCGTGTACAATTTTTTAAAATTTGAAATAACTTGCTGGTCCATGGGCTGGAGGAGAGGGGTGGTGTTAGGCGGTAGATATAGGACCTTTATGAAGGAATACTCGGCCAGAAGATATTCCTCGAGGCCAGGAGGGTGAGCTGGAGCATTGTCCAACACCAGCAGACATTTCATAGGGAGGCGCTTTTCTTCCAAATATTTTCGGACAGTCGGACCGAAGCAGACATTCACCCAATCAATGAAAAGTTGCCTCGTTACCCAGGCTTTAGCATTCGCCCTCCACATCACGGGAAGGTTCTCCTTGATGACTTTGTGGGCTTTGAAGGCTCGGGGATTTTCTGAATGGTACACCAGCAGGGGCTTTGGCTTGCAGTCCCCACTGGCGTTTGCACAAAAAGCAATGGTAAGCCTGTCCTTCATAGGCTTATGTCCGGGTAGCCTCTTCTCCTCCGCCGGGATGAACGTCCGACGAGGCATTTTCTTCCAAAAAAGTCCAGTTTCGTCGCAATTGAAACTTGCCGCGAACTGTGGCCTTCCTGCAGAGTCAACTCGTCGAACGTTTTAACAAAGGCTTCGGCGGCCTTCGTGTCCGAGCTGGCTGCCTCCCCATGCCGTACCACTGAATGAATGCCACTCCTTTTCTTGAATTTCTCGACCCACCCACGAGAAGCTTGAACTCTGGGGGTTCCTGCTGGGATGTTCCTTCTCCTGCCCCTTCTTCGGCCTGAGAACGCATGGGGATCACCGAAAATGGCGGAGGCCCTCTGGCAAATTGTAGTCTCAGTGATGGTGTCTCGTGAGATCTCTTTGTCCTTGATCCACACAAGAAGTAGCCTCTCCATCTCGTCAGGCACGTGGTTCTCTTGTTGGAGAAAATAGTGACGCCCTTAGAAGGTGTCGCTGCTTTGAAGGCCGCCTTCTTCTTCAGGATGGTGACTATCGTAGATGGATTCCGGCCATACTCCTTGGCGATCACACTTAAACGTATGCCAGACTCGTACTTTTTTACGATTTCAAGTTTCGTCTCCATCGAGAGCATCGTCTTCTTCTTCTTTCCTTCGGCAACATTCTTGGGACCCATGGCTACAGTAATACGTAATATAATACACTACGTACGTTATATACAGTACTATGTATAGTAAACACTAATAAAGTACAGTGCACAGTAACGAATGTTTAATAACGATAACATAGTGTACGAATGTACTGTATATTAACACTACGTCAAACAAGCGAAAGCACACAATGACTGTTAACGATACCGCGGTTGGAACGAAAAAAGAGAGAGAGACATGAACGCCCGTGCGTAAGCAAGCTGAGATAGTTGCCGACCAATAGGAAAGCAGGATCTTATGGCGTCAGCTAGCATCTGAGTAAGGAGATAACCAATGGGTGAGCGGGAGGCTGTAAGTGAGTCTACCCAAGTTCAAAGTCTGGCGGCGCGCGCTTTTTAAAATTACTCTCGGCGAAGAGTTGGGATCTCGTAAGGTTTTTGTATCCTGAAATTTTATTCGTATATTGGGGCATAAAAATCTTCGAATCACTTTTCTTATCTTGAATTTCTCGTAAGCAGAAAGTTTCGTATCCAGAGGTATCACTGTGTATATATATATATATATATATATACTGTATATATATATATATATATATATATATAAGATATATATACAGTATATATATAATATAATATATATATATATATATATATGTATATATATAATGTATTTATATATACATGAATATATATATATATATATATATACACACAGTATATGTATTTATGTATTTATGTATATATATATATATATATATATATGCATATATATGTGTATATATATATATATATATATACATCCACAATGAACAAATCGTTATGATACTCGACAAAACGGAGCAGATCTCTTAACACACATAATAAAATCCCACACAACGGACAAAACTCTCTCCCACTTCCCAATGCAAGAGAAATTGATAAAAATCTCTAGAGATGAAAATATCTCTAGAGATGAAGCTCTCATCCCCGTGGGGATGATGCAGGGATGCTGCCTCTTTCTTGTTCAATCCCTCTTGAGGATTTCTCCTCACGTTCTCTCACTGAAATCCATCCTTACTGTTTTAAGTAATTTGGTGGTTTAGAGAATATTTTTTTTTCTTTTAATTTCGAGATAGTGGGTGTTTTTGATAAAGATTTTTATTTGAAATTATTATAATAATATGTATTTTCTATGTAACACGTATTAGGGTTAGGATACATTATGTATTTTCCATGTAGGATGTATTAATATGTATGTTTCTATGTAGGAATGTTTAAGTGATATGATTGAATTCATTCTTTTATAAGGGTAATTCATATATGAATTATATTAGATTTGATTTATCTGTGAACATTTTGACGTAACACTTCTCTCTCTCTCTCCCTCTCTCTCTCTCTCTCTCCTCTCTCTCTCTCTCTCTCGCAAATACCTTTAGTTTCAACTCTCTCTCCTCTCTCTCTCTCTCTCTCTCACCTCTCAATACCTTTAGTTTCGATTCTCTCTCTCTCTCCTCTCTCTCTCTCTCTCACTCTCTCTCTCTTGGATAATGTTTTGATTTTCCCCTTTTCTCTAATCAGTATCACTATCTCTCTCACAATTACCTTCAGTAGGAATAAAGTTAACGAAACATTATCAATGATGAGATTCGGATGTTGAGGAGCCACTGTTGTAGACCTACATAAAATCATATATTGAGTTTCGTTAGAATTCAACTTCATGCCCCATGGAGTTGATGCAAAGAGAGTAGCATCATCTGCCTATGGGAAAAATATATATTACTTTTATCTATTTTTGCTTTGAATGAGATTTTGAGTCTGGAAATTATTGTTATATTTTCATAATTCTTTTAAAATCTGCTTTTTTAAAGAATTTCTAATATTTAATTCTTTATTCCTTCAAATTTAAGTCTTTTGGTAATACTATACTTATGAAATATATCAAACTTAATAGGTAATTTTATTTTTATCAAAGTTAGTCTTTTAATATTAATATCTAAAGATTAAGGTTTAAGGTTTAAAGGCAGCTCATGAATGGCAGAGGCAATGGACAGTGATAATGCTTTAGCAGGACAATGTCATAGTGGACTGACCATATATATATATATATATATATATATATAAATATGATAAGTACCCATCGTCCAAACCCTCTCCACCCAAGCTAGGACCAGGAAGGGTCAGGTAATGGCTGCTAATGACTCACCATTTAGACCTATAGCCTCCCTCTAACCCACATCCTTATCTCATAAGGATGCTGAGTTTACAGACACCACAAGAAACGATCGAGCTCAATAGGGACTTGATGTCCTGTCCAGCAGAACGCCCGGCAGGGACGTTTCCAATAGGCCACCATAAGGGATGAACAGTGTTGGGTATTCTGCGAGAGGTTAAACTGAAAGTTACTCTGTTTGGGATATCATTTTATCTACAACTTTGATATTTTCTTTATTAAAGGTAAATATGATATCGGGAACTATATCGATATATCTATCTATCTATTTATATATATATATATATATATATATATGTGTGTGTATGTATATATATTAAATTCTACCTTCCCCAGGGTCATTGAAGATTCCCCTACCAGATAAAGGTCAAAACGTACACAGGATATATC
>NC_090767.1:38079664-38092164 GCF_036898095.1 Palaemon carinicauda
AAGTGGACATTTTAGGTGAGTTACTCTTGGAGGTAGTGGACCTTATAGAAGAGTTCTTCTTGAAGATGGTGGACCTTATGGAAGAGTTCCTCTTGAAGATAGTAGAACTTATATAAAAGTTCCTCTTGAAGATAGTGGACCTTGTGAAAGAGTTCCTCTTCAAGATAGCGGAACTTATAGAAGAGTTCCTTTTTGCAGATCAGTTTTGTCACTCGAGATAGGAACACGAAGGTGTTAATAATTTACATAAATCAATATAATTTACGAATGTATTTTAAAATGACAATTCTCTGCCAACAGAATCAAGTTGAATTGAAAACACAAAGGGAAAACAAATGTTGACTCAAACTCAACTTTTGAAACAAAGTGTTATTGTATAGATTTATATATTCCAATTGGATTTAGAGAGAGAGAGAGAGAGAGAGAGAGAGAGAGAGAGAGAGAGATCATGTGTATATAATAATAATTCAATCTCTCTACTTTACAGTTGTTCAAATATGCAAGATATTGAAGACCACTTTCCCCTAGAATATCGAGTCGAGTAATTATCTCTTAATCGAGAGAGAGAGAGAGAGAGAGAGAGAGAGAGAGAGAGAGAGAGAGAGGGGTAAATAGTTTTTGTTCAAGGCTGTTTGATTCGTCAGGAGAGTTCGAGAAAAAGTTTGAAGTATTTTTCGTATCCATAAATATATGAATTTTCAGCTGCAGGAAAACTAGGATATTTGTGTAAATGAACAAATGAGGAAATAAATAAATACGTAAATAATTGATAAATGTTACTTTTGTTTATTCATAAGGATTTAGAGTCATAGATATAGGTTATATAGACGGGCGTTGGGGACTTGTGAGGCCAATCTTAGTTCTATTTTGAGGTAAAAGTCATAAGTTGGGCATCAAGAAGTAAGAAAGAAAGAGAGGAAGGAAGAAGTAACGGAATAAGGGAAATAAGGGACAAGGAAATAAGGATATAAGGATATAAGGGAATAAGAAAATAAGGAAATAATAAAATAAGCGAAGAAGGAAAATAACGAAATAAGGGAATAAGGAAATAAGGGAATAAGAAAATAATGAAATTATGAAATAAGCGAATAAGGAAATAACGAAATAAGAAAATGGGGAATAAGGGAATAAGGAAATAAGGGAACAAGGGAATAAGGAAATAAGGAAATAATGAAATAGAGGAATAAGGAAGTAAGGAAATAAGGAAATAAGGGAATAAGGAAGTAAAGATATAAGGGAAAAGGGAAGAAAAGGGTAAGGGAATAAGGAAATAAGGAAATAATGTAATAAGGAAATAAGGAAATAAGAGAATATGGAAATACTGGAATAAGGAAATAAGGAAATACGGAAAAGGGAATAAGAAAATAAGGGAATAAGGAAATAAGGAAAAAATTAAATAAGGAAGTAATGAAATATGGGAATAAAGGAAATAAGGAAATAAAGAAATAATGGAATAAGGGACTAAAAATTAGGACATAAGGGAATAATGAAATCACAGAATTAGGAAATAAGGAAATAAGGGAATAAGGAAATAGGGAAATTAGGAAATAAGGAAATAATGAAATAAGGAAATAATGAAATAAGGGAAAAAGGAATAAATAAAATAAGGAAATAAGGATATAAGGAAATAAGGGAATAAAGAAATAAGGAAAAAAATAGATAAGGATATAAGGAAATAAGGAAATAACGGAATAAGAACAATTAAAATAATAATTTGTTATTTGTTATGTAAAAAGACCTGATATATCAATAGATGAATCAACAAATAAATGAATAGATGAGTAGATAAATTAATAGAATTAATGAATAATGAATAAATGTATGGATAAGAGTTATTAACTTTCTTAATAATATCCTAGATAGAGATTGGTTGAAAATCAGTATTTCGTAGAGAGAGAGAGAGAGAGAGAGAGAGAGAGAGAGAGAGAGAGAGAGAGAGTAATTTAAGTTCTCATATGTCATTCTATAACTAATCTATTTACTTTACTCGCCAAACAGCTATATTAGAGAGAGTTATATCCCTAATATAAGACAGTTTTCAAATAAAGGCAAGAATAGTATTAATTAAAGGACCTCATAGCTGGACACATCAAAAGCAATATACGATAAAAGGCTAATCTGCCAAATGTCTATTTTGATTACAAAGTCACCCTTTTACTTAATAATAAAAGGATTAGTCCATAGTTTATGGTATGTAAGTCAGTTAACAACCCCCCCCCCCCCCCCCCCGGGGGGGCCACAAATTGACCACAACACCATCACTTGGTTTTCAAAACCAAGGATCTCAGAATATGGTTGAAAATGTTTCTCATGAACACCAATAGATGGCATCAATTACGTTTCTCGTCAAATTCGGCAATTCCATTTCACCAGACGGGGGAGGAATGGTGGCACTTTTTCTTTAAAATTACTTTCTTACCTAGAAATTACATTCCTATTTGGTTTTTCATAGTACATACATGTGTTAATTACATAAATGCATATATTGCAAATACAAGAAATAAATCTAGTATTGTATTAAGAAATATAAACTTCATATAAAAAGAATTTCTTACCTACGGTCATAGTGTCTTCGCCCAGTCGTGACGTCATGCGTCTCTCAAAGAGGCGAGTCTCACACTTACTTTCTTTGCCGATATATGGCCTCAGCGTGCACATTTGAATATAATTCTTTTTATTTACGGGAGACGTGTCTGGGGGTGTTATTGGGGGTTATAGGGGGTAAAGTAGTTTCTCGAAGTAGTTTTAAACCGCTTATCAAGGGCACCCAGTATTTATTGTGGTAATTTTTAAGTAGAAAGGAAGAGTATAATGAAGTTCGATCTAGTTTTAAAACGATATTCATAATGAATAAAACTTATAATGGTGCTCTTATTCGTACAATAATATTTAAGAAGAATTGATTTTCTGTTGAACAGGCTGAAAATAAGTCTCTTTCTATAGTTTAATTATAAAAGATCTATTTTAATGATATTGTTCTTAAGATGTGTTATTTTAATTGTTCATTCTTGTAGTTTATTTATTTCCTTATTTCTTTTCCTCACTAGGCTATTTTTCCTTGTTGGAGCCCTTAGGCTTCGAGTATCTTGCTTTTTTCAACTGGGGTTGTATCTTAGATAATAATAATAATAATAATAATAATAATAATAATAATAATAATAATAATAATGAAATGTTTCCGAACAGGTGCTCTACTAAAGAGGAACTGGATATCTGTAGCAGTTAATCAACCTAATTATTTTAACTGATTAGTATAAAAAACTTTTTATAGAGTTTCACATTATGTTAGCACTGTGACATTGTGGTCATATTGCAGGTTTTTATATATATATATATATATATATGTGTGTGTGTATACACACACACACACACACACACATATATATATATATATATATATAAATATATATATACATATATATATATATATATATATCAAATATATATAATATATATATATATATATACAGTATATATACTACATATATATACATGTATATATATATATATATATACAGTATATATATATACATATATATATATATATATATGTACGAGAATTAATGCTATACACACAGACACACACACACACACACACATATATATATATATATATTAATTTATATATATATATATATATATATATAACAGATTTTGAGCGAAGCGAAAAATCTATTTTTGGGTGAGATGGCCATGTCGTCCTGATGGAAGTTCCTATTGGGTAGCTTCCTAGGGTATATTTATAACTACGGCGATATTCCCAGAGAATTTACCTTAAGGTACCAGAATTCTAACTCCTGGAGCGAATATCCCTCGTGAAAGGGATATCGCGACATATCAGAGGACGTATTCTTGACACGCCACATGGCAATCTGCACCCCGAACAGAGATTACGTATCGCAGGGGTCAATTGGCAAGAAACGAAATCGGGAAAGAAAAAGGGGGAGCCGCTCCCAAGGCTCCCTCTCTCCCGTTTCGTAAGCGTGCCTGGCGCCAAACCTGGCGCCATCTGTATTCCTTGTAGCGTACACGAGGTGCTACAGATACTGTATGTAGAGAGGGGTCCTACAGCCCTTTCTTAGAAAGGGAAGGGCCGGTCCATCAGGACGACATGGCCATCTCACCCAAAAATAGATTTTTCGCATCGCTCAAAATCCGTTTTTTGGGCTCAAGCCATGTCGTCCTGATGGAAGTATACCAGAGCATTACTGTATCTGTGGATTCTCAGAACGTGCCGTACTCCCGGAGGTTATTTTTCCTGGTCGACTACGATTAGACCTAGAGACCTAAGATGTTACCGTTATACATCTTTTCAACTAACTATAAACCATGTTAGAGCTTCCTGCCCCCTACAAGGAAGAGTCCTACTAGACTCTGGAAAAGTCTCGAAGAGTACTTATACCTATATATGAATACCAGGCAAGCTAATATAGTGGTCTCACGCTATATTAATTAAAGCATAGTTTGTAAAGAACCACTGCGTCAATATGTAAATATCGACCAGTTCTCCGCACAATACTTGTATTGGACAAAGGTTTATATCCGCATAGGAGGAAACTAGTAAAAACCGCCATCGTCCCCTTATGGGACGGAGTCCTCCCGTTAAGGAAAGCATAAACCAATGCAACATAGCTTGCAAAAAGGAACAATTCTATTAGAATTATCCCAGATAAGGTACATAGAATGAATGCTCAATTATACCAATAAATTGACACAGGTGAAAGAGACGCAAGGTTCTCAAGAACAAGTTCATTGACAGACAACAACAGACAGGTTAACCACAATTATATATATATATATATATATATATATATATATAAGAAGAGGATAACCCAAAACTTTAAGCATAAGTATAATAGTAAACAGAACATGTTTATCTGAAAGAAAAAAACATTAAATGCCACTTTTAAGATACCGAGGTATCAAAGTCATAAAAGTCTGTATTACAAATCAATGACATTAGCGTTAGAAACGCTCGGCACACATGTCTGCACTTATGCTAGGTTCACCTTTGGAAATGGAACAGTCTACATGGGCAACTCAGTGCCCTCACTTAGTTTGTAGTACAGTATGTAACTACACACTCACCCTGGAATTAATCGTCCCAATTAAAACCACTGTTCCTCGCAGAGTTAAACAGTAGGGTTAACGACGCGACCCACTGCTACCACAGATCTCTTTAGTTCCTCTACTTGCTTCGCATAGTGGCGAAAGAACACTCTGGAAGACTTCCAACCAGTGTATGAACGGAGATGTTCAAAATCCATACAATTAAAGAAATTTAAGGATGAGGCAACTTTCCTCGGATCGTGACCTGCGGGTGTACTGTCAGGATCCGCTCTGCGAATAAAAATATGTGATTTTCGCTCTGAGTTGATTCAGAGATAAATTGAGCCTGATGTTTCTCCCCTGAATAGTTGACCACCCTTGAAGTCTGAAGTTCTATGAAGATAGACCTTTAAGCATTCTACTGGACAAGAGATGCATCTTCTTTCAGAGGGCAGATTCTCCAGGGACCCCACCTGTTGGTGGGTAACTCATTCTTGGCGAGAAATGTAGGATCCGGAATCAGGTTCAGTTCTCCCCCATCCAGGAACTGAACACGACCTGCCTCTCTCGAGAGGGCTACAGTCTCACTAACCCTGGCCCCGGACGCGAGTGCAAATAGGAAAATAACTTTTTGTGTCAAATCCTTTAACGCACACTCTTCATTGCCCAACAGAGAAGCGAAATGAAGAACTTTGTCTAAAGACCATGTCTGAGCCTAGCGCAGGCTTTCGGAACTTTATTAAAGATCTCGTTACCTAGGTCAACCTGGAAGGCATATAGAATGGGTCTTGTCAAAGCAGACTTACACGCTGAAATCATGTTAGCTGCCAATCCTTGACCATGGAGGTGGATGAAGAAAGATAAGCAGAAGTCTATCGAGATCTCCTGCGGATTCTTCGCCTTGACAAAGGCCACCCATTTTCTCCAAGATGACTCATATTGCCTTCTAGTAGATTTGCACTTATATTCCTCTAGGAAGTCTATGCTGGCTTTCGAAATCCCGAAACGCTTTCTCACCGCTAGGGAGAGAAAATCATGAGCTGCAGGGTCCAGGTTTTCTGTAATGAAGCGCAGACAGTCGACTTCTGGACTTGCTGGGTCAGAACTGGATCTGGTAGCGGTACAAAACTTCAGCTGTAGTTCCAATGCCAGGGGGAACCACACGCTGTTCAGCCACTTGTGGGCCACTATTGCCGCTACCCCCCTTGATGGATCTCAGTTTGTTGAGGACCCTCAACAGAAGGTTGTGAGGAGGGAACAGATAAATCCTGGTCCATCTGTTCCAGTCGAGGGACATCGCGTCCACTGCTTCCGCTAAGGAGTCCTCGTACGGGGACATGTACAGGGACAACTTCTTGTTGTCTTTCGTCGCAAAGAGGTCTATCTGCAGTCCTGGGACTTGATTCAGAATGAAGGAGAATGATCCTGCGTCTAAGGACCATTCCGACTCTATCGGTGTGAACCTGGATAGAGCGTCCGCTGTCACATTGCGGACTCCTTGAAGGTGAACTGACGACAGGTACCACTTCTTCTTTTCTGCCAATCGGAAGATGGCCAACATCACCAGGTTGAGAGGTGGTGACCTCGATCCTTGTCGATTCAATCATCTCACAACTACCTCGCTGTCCATCACCAACCTTATGTGGATCGAGTGACGCGGGGAAACTTTCTTTAAGGTAAGGAGCACTGCCATAGCTTCTAGAAAGTTTATGTGAAAGGTCTTGAATAGCTTGGACCAAGTCCCCCTGGACTTTTTTCCGATGAGAGTGACCTCCCCATCCCTCCTTCGAGGCGTCTGAGTGAATCGTCACCGACGGGGGAGGTGGCTGAAGAAGAACCGACTTCTTTAGATGTCTGGCTTGGGACCAAGGCCTGAGAAGAGTACGTAGCCGAAGCGGAACTGGTCTTCTCAGATCTCTTCGCGCGTTTGATGCATAACTTCTCCAAACTCCGGTTGCATCCTTTAGCTGTGCTCTTAGCACTGGGTCTGTCACCGAAGCAAACTGGAGAGAGCCCAGTACCCTCTCCTGTTCGCATCTTGATATCCTTTCGGAATCTAGAAGTCTCTTGACAGAACTCTCTATCTCCTTCCTTTTCTTCGCCGGGATGGAGAAACGGTGTGACAAAAGGTCCCAGTGGATTCCCAGCCACTGGAACTTTTGAGATGGAGAAAGTCGAGACTTTTTTCTGTTGATCTTGAAACCTAGGTACTCTAGGAACTGGATCACTTGACTGGAAGCTTGCAAGCATTCTGTCTCGGATGCTGCCCACACCAACCAGTCGTCCAGGTAGGCTACTACCTGAATTCCCTTTAGGCGTAATTGTTTGAGAGCTACGCTCGCAAGCTTCGTAAAAATCCTTGGGGCTATGTTTAGCCCGAATGGCATGGCTCTGAAGCGTATAGTCTTCATTGTAGCCTGAACCCTAGGTAGGGGGAGAGTCGACGGTTGATTGGAATGTGCCAATAGGCGTCTGGCAAGTCTATAGAGACGGAATATGCCCTCTTGGGCAGTAAGGTCCCTATGTGTTGCAGTGTTAGCATCTTGAATTGGCAATTCACTATGAACTTGTTATGTGGCGACAAGTCCAGAATGACTCTGAGCTTTTCCGAGTCTTTCTTGGGAACACAAAACAGCCTCCCTTGGAATTTGATGGACTTCACCTTTCGGATCACATTTTTCTCTAACAGTTCTTGAACGTATTCCTCCAGAACGGAGGTGGAGTGTTGGAAAAACCGAAGGCACTGGGGTGGAGTGCTGTACCAGCTCCAGCCCAGTCCATTCTTGAGTAGGCTGTGGGCCCAGGGATCGAAGGTCCACCGATCCCGAAGTTTCAGAAGTCTCCCTCCTACCAGTATCATCCCACTTGGACTGCCGTCCTGAGGTCTTGCCTCCCTGACCACGACCACCCCTGAATCCCCTTCCCCTTGAGGGGCGCCTAGACGAGCCTCTGGCTGCTCCTCTAGGCTTTGCTCGAAAGGAAGTAGACTGCCCTTCGAACGATGGGGTGAATGCCGTGGACTGTGTCGACACGGCCTGGGGTACCCACTGAAAAGTGGTCGGGGTTTGTGCCACGATCTGGGGCACTGGAGGCAATGGCAATTGCAGTTGCAGTCTAAAAGGCTTGGCTGGCTGAGACGGTAGCCTAGTCCTCATAGTCTTCCTCTTTGGTTGAGGACCTTCATCCGGGGAAGACTTTCTTTTGATAGCCAGGCCCCACTTCTGGAAAAGGTTTCTATTCTCCAAGGCGGCCTTATCAACTACTTCTTTGACCAAATCGGTAGGGAAAAGGTCTTTGCCCCAAATGTTGGAGGAGATTAGTTTCCTTGGCTCGTGCCTCACCGTAGCCGAGGTGAACACTAACTCCCAACAAGCTCTCCTCGCCTTGACGAAGCCATAAAGGTCCTTCGTCACTGTGGCCAGATGAGTCTTGGCCACCACCATGAACATTTCATGGACCTTGGGGTCACTTGCTATCGTCTCAAGAGTAGTCTGAAGAGACATTGAGGCAGCCAGTCTTTCTTTTGTCTCGAACTCTCTGTGCAAGAGAAAGTCAGACAGCTTAGGGAGGTCCTCGCCGAACTGATGTCCTGCGATATCAGCCTCCAACTTCCCAACTGAGAACGTAAGATGGACATCCTTCCAGTCTTTGTGGTCCATAGGCAGGGCCAGCGACAAGGGTTTACACTCCTCCAGGGAGGGGCAAGGCTTGCCGGCCTTGACTAACTTTAGTACAGCCACAAACCCTTTCTGTAAAAAGGGGAAGGCTCTAGCAGGAGAGGACACAAAGGAAGGGAGCTTCTTGCTCAATGCAGCTACCTTTGAATTATATAAGCCCCTCTCTTTCAACGAGGATGAAAGCAGAGCTTGAGCCTTAGCATGGTCCATCACTATGACCTCCTTCGGCTCTGTCTCCTCCTTTGAAGCTGGTTACTTCCTCAACCGGACATAACAGTCCGGATATGACCCTTTGCTGGGCCAGAATTCCACCTCCTCTAGGGGAACTGAGCCCAACTTATCCGAGATGACGATCTTTTCAGTCGTCATCGGTATATGCTCAGCATACCTCCATGGTTTAGCATCTGAGCACAAGGGAAGGTCTTTCACATTGAGCCTTTTCTGCTGCCCATGTGATTCTGCAAGGCTCTGCATCCGCAGTTCCATTGCAGCCGCCTTCTCCTGATTCTCCTTCTGCATTTGTTGGATCATTCCAACAATGGAGGAGAGGGCCTGTCCCAGCACTACTGGGAGACCGGCCGATGTTGAGGGAATAGGCTCCGGGATCTGAACCGGAGTAGCCGACACCTCGTCGACCTCTTCCTCTACAACGTCTGGGGCTTGAACTTCACCATAGGCTTCTGCCAGGAGGTCTTCCTCCAGACGCTCGTCCACGTCAGACATCCTGTCATCTAACTGGATGTCTTGCATAGCGACCGCGACTTCAGCATCCACCTGGATCTGAACTTGGGGGATCTCCTCTTGAGTCTGGGGAATCACTGCATCAGCTGATGCCTTAGGGAAAAGATACGCCCTCATCTTCTCACTTGGAAGATAAGGTCCAGAGGTGTTCTTCTGGAAGCCCCTTACCCAGGTACGAAGCTTCTTCCTTGCTATATCCCTTGATTCCGCCATCCTAGGGGAATCAAAGGCCTCAGTAATTAGGTTAGTGCACACAGTACATACCTGAGGGTCCCAATACCGGAGTTCACCCTTGGAGACAGCGCATGCTGCGTGTCTCCTACCAAACTCATGTCCGCAGAGGCTCTTGCTGCGGACGTTGCAGAAGACACTTCTGCACTTCGGAGGGTCCTTCTGTAAAGAGAAGAAATTTCCATGAGTATCAAGTGAACTATTTATCACTGGATATGCATAGTATATCATAACAATTCAGAAAGAAAGGACACACACTTGTGTTTCCTTCACAACCAATTGCTGCAGCCTTCCAGATAATAAAATCGAATGGTTAATCTCTTCTAGAATAACCAATGCAAAGTTTCCAGAGGAAACAGGTGGATCTCATACCTAAGCAATGATTTTAAAATCCTGGATAATAGACAAGAAAGAACTCACTTTCTTATCTGTAGGGCAACAGCAAAGGGCTGTGCAAGAAAACACAAAAGTGTTAGAAAACACAGTGCTGTACCAAAACCTATACTATAGTTTTCTTCTTACAGTATATGTTATACTGAAGAATACTGGTACAGTATAGGAGGTTATGTGCCGGCCGGCACTTGCCGGCGTGCACACACCATAACTAGCTTTAAAGTATACTACTTAACAGCTATAAGGCGACAGAACGCTGTTCAAATGTATGTGCCGGCCGGCAGTAACTGACGGCCAGCAACAGCCAATGTCGGCCGGCAATGACTGCCAGCCGGCAGCAAAAGAACCAGAGGACTACGACTGCCCAGCTGCCGGCCTCATAGGCCGGCAGCCGGGTCGGGTACAGCACTAGAAGAATAACAGAATGGATGCCGGGATAAGAGTGTACACTACCTCCAAGCCCGGCAATCCGAAAGAGTGCATATAAGGAAGGGGAGAATCTAATTCAGGCTTCCTGACCAATGCCGTCTGGTTCTACAGGCAGGCATGGATGAGGGACCAAGGGAGGTCCGGGCAGCACTCATAGCAGAAGACCCTTGCCGGCCGGCAGCTCTGCCGGCCGGCAAAGGACTGAGTCAATTCCACATCCTAACCTATTCTAGGTCCAGATGTAGAATGACGTACAGTACTGTAATGGCTAGGCCATTACGGAGATAGAGGGGGAAGGGACAAAAGAGGGTCCTACCAACCTTGCTTTTGTGAAGGATCACCCGCAGCCAAGAAACTCATTTTAGCCTAAGGGAGATCCAAGGAGGGAGGCCAGCAATACTTGCCAGCTCCCAGAGAACCAAAGCAAGGAAGGTGCTGCTACTCCCAGGGAAAGAATCTTATCCTTCCCCGAGAACAGCAACAAGTACTAGTCTGGTATATCACAAAAGAAGGAATCATCTCGTACAGAAACCTTCGGTAGTGACCTAAGGAGGCTAAGCCTCCTATGTCTGTGCCAGGCCAGTGAGGGAGACTCTACCCCAAGCCAGACAAACACAGACTCAGACTAAAAACTCTGTTGTTCTGTCCCTCTTTGAAACCAGACTTACTGGAACAGGAAGGTACAGTAACACCCCAGTATAGTTTTATCGAAAATTAATTCAGATAAACCACTTAGGGATAAGCCCAAGGCTTAAACAGAGGGAAAGGGATTGCATACCTCCTCCGGAGAAAAGAAAGCAACCGGGGAGTATGAGAAAGTATACTATCTTGGAAATATTCCACATAATCTTAAATGTATAAAAAACAGCCTAAAGCTTCAATAAAATTTTAATACACTCGGAAAAACCGAAATCATGCATGAAGTACTAGGACCAAACGACTAGGCTACATGGCCTAGCGTAGGCCAGAATTGGCGAATACTTCGCCAAAATAATACTAAAGCACGAAAGGAAATCCTATGTAACACTAAATAGCTAAAATTTATTAAAGCAAAACAACCGGGAATGTCGCTCTGGCTAACTAAACTAATACCTAGCGAGCGACAGCGTCCATGACGCCTCCGGTAGGCTGCAGCTCTTGTAACCAAGATTAAACCTATTAATCACCTAAAAAATTACCAAGAGCCTACATTTATACATAAAAGACATGGTACTCAACTTACTAGAGGCCGACGAAGTTGCAGAAGCCATGAAAAGTAGAATAAATCCAAGATTTGCGAGAATCACAGGAAAAAACACCCAGTTGTTAAGCTACACAAAAAGGAATACAGATGGCGCCAGGATTGGCGCCAGGCACGCTTACGAAACGGGAGATAGGGAGCCTTGGGAGTGGCTCCCCCTTTTTCTTTCCCGATTTCGTTTCTTGCCAATTGACCCCTGCGATACGTAATCTCTGTTCGGGGTGCAGATTGCCATGTGGCGTGTCAAGAATACGTCCTCTGATATGTCGCGATATCCCTTTCACTAGGGATATTCGCTCCAGGAGTTAGAATTCTGGTACCTTAAGGTAAATTCTCTGGGAATATCGCCGTAGCTGTAATATACCCTAGGAAGCTACCTAATAGGAACTTTCATCAGGACGACATGGCTTGAGCCCAAATATATATATATATATATATATATATAAATATATATACTTGGTCAAGAATTAATGCTATATATATATATATATATATACTTGGTCAAGAATTAATGCTATATATATATATAAATATATATATATATATATATATATATAGAGTATATATATATATGCATATATATATGTATAAATAGAATTAAAACTTGCCTAATATACTAATACGACTTGGTCATTTAGTAAACACAAAAATTCCTTTAAATAAAATCAGGTTTTTTTTATCGTTAACCTCTATTTGTGTGATTTTCCACCTGATTCCACCTGATTGGGCATGATTAGAGA
>NC_090767.1:38097164-38157164 GCF_036898095.1 Palaemon carinicauda
TAAACGGATTTTGAGCGAAGCGAAAAATCTATTTTTGGGTGAGATGGCCATGACGTCCTAATGGAAGGTTCCCTTAGTAGCTTCCGAAGGGTATATATGACTACAGCGATATTCTCAGAGAATCAAACCAAAGGTTTCACAGAATTCTAACTTCTGGCGCGAGTATCTTTAAGATTACTCTCAAGGGTATCGTATATCATCAGGGGACGTATTCTTGACACGCCACATGGCAATCTGCACCCCGAATAGCCTTTACTCCTCTAGGCTCAAGGGGGAAAACGTGGCAGAATAGAAAGGTAACCGCAACAAAGATTACATTGGTTCCCCTACTACAATCGTATCAAAACCGCACCAACTCCCTCTGGCGGTCATTCCTTTATCTGTAGCGACTCGCTACGGTGGTGTTCCCAGTCGATCTGACATTTCCGATCGATTTCTGGGAATCTTTATGCTTCTACGTCTTCTTTCTCCATCTAGAAAGTTGAGTATTGATTCTTTACAATATGTAATTTAGTTCCAGCCTCACAATTAAATTGTGTATTTCTTGTGTGCGGATCTTCGCCGATCGCCGGTGTCGCCATGGCGCTGTCGTTCCTTGTACATGTGCTATTTAGTAAGCAGAACGACATTTTGGTGTAAATAGCTTAATCATTATTATGAAAGCTATTTCGGCATTATATATTATAAAGATATCTATAAGCATATTTTTCCCTTTCCGTGGTGATCGTATATGTCAGAGTTTTGGTGATTTAGGTAACCGAAATCTCGTCTTGTCTGGGTACCATACCCTAGACAACATATACTTTCGTCATTTCCCTGGTTACCATTGTGTATTGGTTATCATTCCTTTAGATCGATATCACCTAGAATTATATTAACCATTATCAATCTCACTAGAGATTTATGGGTAATCTCTCTTCCCTCTGAGAGTAGCCTTAGGCTACAACTCTCTGCGTCGGCCTTGAATTTCGAATTCAGGCATGACTAGCCTAGAGTTCTCTGGCTCATCCCTTAACGGCCGTCGGCAAGTTTTGGGATTCGATCAGAACCTCAGAGTATTTAGTCTTTGTCGGCAGTCGATCGGCGGGGTGATTGCATTCCCCTGCCGGCGGAACTACCGGCATAGGAGGCTAGCCCTCCCTAGACTACACCTGAAGTGGTCGAATGTTGCCGCCACCTTCTCCCTGTGGTCTAGTAGACTAGTCCTATGCTCGCTGACCCTAGGCTATAGAGACGTATACTCTTGTGGCCTAGGATGGCGCCGGCTTTGGAACTCTGTTTCTCCCTTGTTGAGAGGAACGGCATGAGCTGCCATCCCTTTAACTATATTAGCACCTCCTAAGCTGGGGAATAAATGATTCTCCTGCCGCTTGCGGTCGTGCCGGTACTGAAACAGAGTTTCTTCAAGGTGTGTAGATCCTGTAACATTGCCGGTCCCTCCTATACCTCATATAGGACCCTTCCCCCTCCCCTCTCTGTTCTTTTACGATGGCCGAGCCATTGTCTTTCCTATGCTGGAGTCCTGCAACCTTACCATTGCCGGTGGGTTGCCGGAGCCGCCCAGACCCCCCTCCTCAGCTGTCAGCTGTCGGCGACTGCCGACTGCCGGTGGCCATGACGGCTGTCGGCGACTGACGGCTTCCAGCGGCTTTGGCAGCTGTGGATGGGAGGTCCCTTTTGTCACCAAGGTTCGCCAGTTCTCCCTTGAACTGCTAGCCACAGTTTCTGTTGTCGGCGTATTGTTCTGGCCGGCAGTAGACCGGCACAGATAGATACTGACTCAGTAGGTAACATACTGACTGTACTCGTGCTGCCGGAGGCTGGCCTATAGTAGTAAGCCGGCAATAGTACTATGGCTAAATGGAAGTGAACCTTCTTTTCGGAGAAAGGCAGTAAAATTAGACTTTTACATCTTTTATTACTGTATACATATACAGTAATAAATAGCCTTCGCTCCATGCTCTCTCTCTCTCTCTCTCTCTCTCTCTCTCTCTCTCTCTCTCTCTCTCTCTCTCTCTCTCTCTCTCTCTCTCTTTTTTAGCATGCTAGATGCTCCGACAATAGCTAACTAATCCGGCAATATGCCCGCTGATCTACAGTATATGTCTATACAGGTAATCAATTTAATTGCAGTATAGTATACACGGCAGAATGCCTAATGACAAAATGCCTAAGGACAGAATGCCTAAGGACAAAATGCCTAATTCCTCAACGCGGACAAAATGCCTAACAGACATAATGCCTAACGGACAAAAGGCCTAATGGACAAAACGCTTTCCAGGCAAAATGATCTTATTTAGCATTTTTAAATAAATTATTCGAGATTAGTAAAGATCTTACAGTTAAAACCCATATAACTACCCAACAAGCTGTTGTTCATTTTATTTAGCATTTCTAAATAAACTATTTGAGATTATATGTTTAAAACCCATATAACTACCCAATAAGCTGTTGTTTATTTTACTTTTCTTTTTGCGCTTTAAAAGGCAGAAAAAAACTTACACTTCTTTTCCTCAAACAAATTTCTTTATCAATCATTTAAAAAATTCATGAAACTTAAAATAAGGATGTATGTTTCAAAGGACTGTGGCACATAATCTTTGAATTTTCTTCAATTCCGATAAATAACCTATTCATGATTAGATAAATTTATATTCATTCTGTTTTATGTTTTTAAAGAAAACTAAGATTATTTAGTCTGTATTATGTTTTTGAGGAGTAATTGTTTAATAAAAAACTCTTTTGTTACATTTTTTTTTCTCTATCCTTGAGTTCCTTGGATATTTCATATCTTATAAACATGTTATCTATAAGTCCTCCTTAATACCAAATATATCATAAACAAACTCCAACAAAGAGTCATTAAATTTCATAGCAGTGTTTTGTCCATTAGGCATTTTGTATGTTAGGCATTTTGTCCATTAGGTATTATGCCTATTAGGCATTTTGTCCGTGTTGAGGAATTAGGCATTTTGTCCTTAGGCATTCTGTCCTTAGGCATTATGTCATTAGGCATTCTGTCTGCTCACGCTATCGTATATATTATACTAGTAGTTATTTCCAATATATCTTGGGTATCCCTGCCCAGATATTTGCTGAACCCAATTCTATATTGATGGAATAATATTTCATCAATATTCTGATTTGAAATCAGTTTCCATTTACCCTGCAATATTGAATTTCGTAAAGGGCTGGTGGTGTGACACCTCTAACCCCTATAGGGGAGAGCCCTTATCCCTGAGTTTCCATGATCAAGAAACTCCCTGATTTAATATTGTAAGGGAGGTCACAGCAAATAGATTGGTTAGGATGCATAAGTATATGTCTTTTATTTTCTGCCGGCTGAACTACGGTATAGGTCTATACAGGTAGTCAATATATTTGCGGTATAGTAAGTACGGCAGATGGATAACTAACGTATAGATTATACTAGTAGTTATTTACAATATATATTGGGTGTCCCTGTCTAGATATTTGCTGAACCCAATTCTATATTGATAGAATAATATTTCATCAATATTCTGATTTGGAATCAGTTTCTATTTACCCTGCAATATTAAATTTCGTAAAGGGCCGGTGGTGTGACGCCTCTAACCCCTAAAGGGGGGAGCCCTTATCCCTGAGTTTCCCTGTTCAGGAAACTTCCTGATTTAATATTGTAAGGGAGGTTCCAGCGAATAGATGGGTTGGGATACACAAATATATGTCTTTTAATTTCTAATCAACATATCTTGGATGCGAGCTTCTGCTGTCACTGCTCCTATTTCAAAAGAATGACATTCCTTCGATACTCTTATTGTGTATCAATCCTCCTTACCTCACAGCGTTAAGCATAGAAGGGAACAGTGCATGTACACTTCCTTACACCTAGGTGTTTGAGCCCCTTTTTCTTCAGGGAATTCCCCAGTTGGAGGAATTTCCTTAAGACTGAGGAGAAGTAACAGCATTGGCTCACAGGGGATACATGGGTATGTGTCTCCCACTATCTCATTTAGCATTCTGTCTTAAGCTATTTTGTCAACGACGATTTTGCAAATTGTTTATCGATGCGATAATCAATTGAATACTCATTTCTGTTCTCCCTTCCTTAAAGGAGGAACACCAGATGATGCATTGCAGTCTTCTCCAGTTATAAAGATGAGTATTTTCACAGACATAATATATGCAGGTTCACCCAGCAATATTATTTCCAAAATCCCCAATCTACAAGACGGCAATCTAGAGCTGTCGAACTGTGGTTGGTTTCGTTTCGAAAGTTATCTCTTAAATGCGGTTCAACTGCGAACTCGTAAAATGCAAAAAACTCTACGGGAATTGGACTGAAAATTCACTTTCTCATCACTAAAAATGCCGATTTAGTGCTCCTTTTAAAGGTTTTTAAGGTCTAAACCCCCCCCCAACCTTGCCTCTCAAGATGAGGTTGCAGACACTAACGGCATTGGTGAGTCTGAGTGGGACTTGAACCCCTGACTGACAAACACCGGGCAGAGACTCCACATTCAAGCCACACCTTGTAGTGAAATCAACAGCAGCAGTCATTGTTTCACTGTCACATCTGACTCCGCCGCCAAGAGCCGGCAGTGTGTGCCCTTGGTCACCACCCAGTCAATAGCTGAGTTGGTATACCTTCAATCGACAGCCCGCCGATTACCGGCGGTCTGCCTACAGCCCGAGGAGTCTCCTCTGGTTCAGAGATCCACTGACTATGCGTATAGTTTTCACCACTACCCAGTCACATTGAATACTGGCTAGGATGGTGTGACGTCTATCAGCGACCCGCTGACAGCCAACAAGTCACTGATATGTCGAAGACCTGCTAGCCATAATGGCACTGAAGTACTGTGCCAGTTAACTTACCCACAAGCACTAGCCTTGACGGTAACATGCCAGTTGTATAGGGGTATACAATACCCTGTACACCTGCAGTTTAGGACCATATCGCAGACAGAAATCCTTGGTACATAACCATACAATAGAATGGTTTTCCAGTACGTTGTGCTTCTAAGCAAAACCCCTTGCTGAGACCTACCTGATTTGGGGGATCCACTTTCCCACTCCCCTTTTTTTCCTCACGCTGATTCTTCATCAGCCTCTTGATTCTCATTATTAATTCCCCGGATGTAGGGCGCTATTCTACCCTTATGGACTAGAATCTTCCATCGGCCCCTTCTTGAAAGGGGATGCCCTAGAATCAATAATTAGGAAGACCGCATCAGTTGGCTGGAAGGATTTACACGTCTGTGTCTCTCCTCTTTTCCAGCGTACTTATCCTAAGTTTTATACAATAGAAAGGAATCTTCTATTACAGTGAAACACTTAAAAGCTGATATAGGCAAACAGTCAGGTATGGCCTGAAAGGAGAACGGAAGGGTTTCTTAGTTCTCCTTAGGATGTTAAACAGCATCCCACAGTTACAATGACCATTGTTCCACAGACGGTCAGATTTATACACCTTCGGATCAAGCGAAGCAAACAGACGCTTCTGGTAGGAGGGAAGTTCCTCCTGGATCGCCGGACCTTCGATCCCTGGAGTCCAAGGTATGACTAAGATCAGACTAGAATGGAAATGGACATACCTCCACCATCCTTTCCTCAACTCTTCTTATATTCAAATTCCCCCTAGAAGAGTATACCTTAAAGCTCTAGAGCATATTAGTGGTGAGGAAAGTAGAGTCCATCGACTTCCAAGGAAGGCATTTTAGTGTTCACATGAAAGACTCAAGAAAACTCTGAGTCATTCTGGACTTGGCGCCACGCAACAAGTTCCAATAGAACAGCAAGTTCAGAATGATAATCCTTCTGGACATGAGGACTCTATTCAGTAAGGGGTGTTGATAATCTAGCCAGCCCTGGAAGATGTCTATCAGCAACTTCCAGTCAGTCACCCCCTCCCCTCCTACCTAGGATCCAAGTTACAGAAGATAACATATATCCTGGACGAGATTCTCGTCGGACTAGTTTCAGTCCTAGGATCCTTACGGAATTAGCAGACAAAGTCAAGCGAAACCAACCCTAGAAAGAGTTCAGGCAACAATGGTCCTGGACAACAGGCTGGGGTGGGCAGCACCCAAAATTATTGTTTATGAGCATCCATGGAGATGATCCGGCCCTGGAACATTGAGGATGCAAATAGCTTCAAGAAATCTTGATTCTCTCCAGCTCAGGGGCTTCAATGTTTTAAAAAATCATTGAAACCTGTAGTCACCCTAACGCCCCCTTTTCCCCTGGGGATGTAAAAGGAGATCGCAAGGTCTGTACTCTGAAAAGGCAAATTGCAATTAACATATCTTCCACTAAGCATGATTTCCTTTTAAAGAGACTAGAGTTCAGTCCAAATATGAGGTAAAAGATTACATCTAGTTAACAAAACAGTTTATTTATTTACTAACTTTACTGAATCTTTTAAGATATTCAACATTTAACTTTATTATTTGGGACAGTGGGTAGTAAAGGAGATTCAAAGAAAATGGGAGTTTTTGTAGGACAGATTACTCATACGGTACAGTTAACACTTTGGTTACATTTTCTTCTGTGGCCTCTGAAATGATTTACAGTTACTGTTGCTTTTGTCTGTGATGCTGAAGCCACGAAAAAATCTAGACATTCTATTTGTAAAAGTCGAGAAATTCTGGATAGTCCTTTGAAATTAACATTCCTGGAGATTTTGCCTGCTCTGATGAAGCATGAAAATTCTAGAGCAAGATTTCTTCCTTGAGGTTATAGAGGGCTTGAAACTGAGGGGACCATTTTCTGAACATGAAGGTGTCCTCTCAATGATCTCTCTACCCCGACTGGGATATGTTGTCTGAAGATTATGGCAATTAAGAGAGGGGCTAATGTTACAAATATGTTTAAGAAATTTTATATTGACCATGATCAGAGAACTCTCTTGTAATGAAAATGACGGTACCGAAACCACTTCTCCACACTTACTTGAGATCTTTCTACCCTTTTTTCTCAACGCTGGGTCAACACTTGATGGAAAATAAAGAAAGACTAAAACCCTCTGTAGTTTCCTCTTGATAGAAAGAATTTGACCATCCTAATAATTGTTTGCAGATATTCCTTTAAAAGCCATAGTCTGGCTATCATCATGATAACCGTCTTTAAAATAATCTTGATCCGTTCAAGGAGATTCAAACACTTGTACTCTGCAACATTATTTTTTTTTTTTTTGGCTTGTCAATCTTCCTCGCGCTGATAAACCTGTTTAATATGTTAAACGTCTACCACATAATGATAACTTCAACACGATCTACATGGTACCTCCTTCAACGGGATATTAAATTCAGGACTTTAACTGCGTGTTTCAAGTCTTAAGTCCCGTAATAGCATTTATAGGAAAGGAACTTGGCAAAAATCTCAGCTTATGTAAGTTGCTGTTAGGTTATTTTTTTTGAATGTCGCTAAAGGTGAGACAACTAGTACTGTGTGGTTCCCTCTCAGTGCACTTCCGGTGTTAATGCATAGAGGGAAACTTGTTTGTCTTATTTCACAATGAGCCGTCTAAATACGAGCCGTATCTGCTCAGCTGAAAAAAATGAAATACTACATTATGAGTCCAATAATGATAACGAAAAACTAATAATGCATAAATGCATTATATTTCTCATTTTCAGGGTGGGTCCAGAATTTATTGAAAGTCAGGGGGGTGGGATTCAGACATATGAAAGTAAAATAAATACGAGCGAGCGTAGCGAGCCAATTCAAAACAGTATTTTGAATATTGTCAGATAATTTCTGAGACACCATTGAAGAGCACAGCCACGCTGGATTTTATGTCATTTAGAAATAAAAAATTCATATATCCTATTTCCAGACAAGCTGTTTTTGGTGTTTGCCCATATTTGAGGAGTATGATAGTAAGCCTTTTTTTTAAAGTGTGATTCACTGCGTATATTTATTTGATATTTGTGGTGTAAAGCAAAACAGATTGAGGTAAAGTAATTACCAAAAAGGGAGCATAAAGCAGAAATTGAATCAGGTACTCTTTAACAAATAAAGATTTACTTTCTCTTGTATTTTTCTAATTCTTTGGCCTGACAATGAATCCTAAACTCATTGATATCATTAATGATCATATATGACTTCACGAGACTGAAACAATGTCACATTGTTTGCACAAATTTATTGTTTGTGAAATTTCACAAGGATATTATAGAAATTCTTTTCAAACTTTTTCATAGAGAGATTTGTGTTCTTGTGAAATAGCATTTTTCTCCTGAATTAGGAGACAAGACTGATGTGTATCAGTAAGGTAAATTATTGAAACATTTGCTACAAGTTGGACATCTCTCTTGCTTTTTATGTGAATTCAACGCAAACTGTTACTCTGACAGTTGGATGTCCTTTCAGCTTTGGCTGAAATGACTGGTAACACACAAAAGGATCAACAATGCACATGTGTTAGGCTAACCATCTACATATGCATACGACAACGTATCTAAGAGTGTGTCCAGAAGGGTACCTTTGACAGAGCTCATTGCAAAGTGACAGCCAACTTTGCAGGTCATCTTTTTAGTGAAGTAGCTGCGTGGTGATGTCTTCAAACAAACTTAAATGTTGTGCTGTGATTATTTGGACCAGATGCAGTATGCTAGAAACTGGTTGACATTCTTCTGCCGAAAACCTATCCTTCAGATGTTGGAGAATATCATCAACGAGCAGCATCGCCATTTGGCCCTTTTAGTATTCAAGTGGTTTGGATGCATAAGTGTTACTCGGATGCTATTGCACTCGAGTTGTGAATAGCATGGTTTTAGTTGATCCAACTTGCTCAGCAATGTCTTTTTCTTCATTGATATACCACTGCTGAAACTTAACATCAATGTTATCTCTGAGTGTTAGGAAATCCTGTTTGACACTGTCAATCATGTGATATACTGTTTGAAGGCTGAATTGCATGCATCTGCAAGCCTAGATACTAGATATTTGATGTAATCCAAGCTGTTTTTCAAATTGACAAATGCCATCACATGTTCAAAATTATGTCCGCTAGTTTTGATCCCCATGGATTCATCATGATTTCACTGTCCCAGTTCTAGGATTCCTGGCTCCATTTGGACTGAGTCGACAGATTCAAAATAGCTTCTAAGCAAATTACAACATAGGAATAAAATTCCTGGAACAATTCAAGACACACATGGCGTTTGCACAGGCCCTTCAGTTTGTGATGCTTGGCTTGATGGCAGTAAACAATTAGCACAGTTTAAAAGAATCTTAGAAGTTTCAGTGAGTTATTGAAAAAAAAAATTATGACGTCAATCATGTATTATTTTTGTGGTAGTTTACTGCTTCTGTCAAAAGTAACAATCAGCACTTGGCCATGACAATGAATGTAGTGTGCCTTTGGAGAAACTTCATTTATAAACCCTTAAACTCATGTGAGTTCAGAGAACATTGAATTGCACCATTGTATGCTTTTCCTCGTATGTTAGCCAGAGCAACGAAGTCAGTTGTAAAAGACTCTATTAAGCAATGAGCTTCGGCTCGACCTGTTATTCTACAAAAATTCTTAAAACCCAAGGTAATTTCGAAAATTTTCTGACTTCTCATAGTTTGAGATAATGTTTTGTTACCGCAGCCACATAGTAAGATCTTCTAGATTTTTATAGTTTTCTGTTATTTCCTTTGCTATTACGGAATAAAATTGAACATAGCTATGTAATGATTCAGTTAGTTTGACTTATAACATATTCCCATTTACTTCAATAATTTCCCCTTGTATCGTATTTTATGTGTATTTGGCATTTTTGGAAGGAGTGACAAATGTTCAAGTAGTATTCCTTCACTCTTCTCATCTTTCTCTAACATAGCAATGAAATTGCCTTTCTTCTTTCCTTATTTAGATGAGTAATCCACTTTATCGTCAGGATGGCCAGGTAACAATACGCCTTGTAGTCCAAGTAGTAGCACATAATCAGTATTTTTCTTGAGCACATGCAAATTTCCCTCATTATTTGGTTTTTGCTATGGTATGGAATTGTATAATTACATAGAACTGTGACCATCGGTTAGCAGCTTTGATTTAAAATCATGATTTATCATTGTTAGACAGCAATCCCACTTTTCAAATTACCTTCTCTAGTTTTTGAAAAGAAGACTTCACAGAGACACTGTATTGCCCAGCAAATTTACATCAAAGGGTAGGTTTCACCCTGAATAAGGTGAATAATTTGCATAGACCTCCTTACTTAGGTGTTGTTTCGGCCAGGAATGTTGAAATATGAATTTTTGGGGTTATTCAGCACGACTGTGAGTTACAGCTTTTGTATAAATGACAAATTATTCAGTTGGCTGTAATTGACTTTTGGGATAATTGAACATTTTTTCCATCCCCAACGTTTGTAGGAGGAATACCACGAGACAGGACCAATCCCAAATCAGTGGATTGTAGAATAAATATTTGACATTAGATAGTACCCATGGTTCATGCATATATCTATATTGGAAATAGTACGGCCAATTAGTTAATGTTCATAGTACTTCTACCTCTTCAGATAAAGGAAAAACAAACATTAGACTATCCTGCTGGAAGTGATCAGCATAGCAGGGTTTTATCACTCATCATTTCCATCTCTTTAACTTTGACTCCAAACACATTGAATTCATTCATGGCAAATCAAGGTCTTCGTCAGCTTCAGGTATAATTAATATTCCTGGTACCTTAACATGTTATGAAGATACATCGGAGGTTACTGAACAATCTTAATTGAATTGCATAAAGGTCATGCAAGTGTAGCATAGTCCTGTTACTAAGATGCAATTAACAGTCTTTAAGCATTTGCTACGTGGACCCGTTTCTCTGCTCACTGCTCATTTTTCCTTTGCCTACAACTACTATGAATAGTCGGCCATAATCTTTCCACGCTCTCCTTTATCCTCACAGCACTAAGATTATCTAAATATTCTTGTTCACAAATGAGTTCACTTTTGCACTGTAATTGTTCATTGGCTACTTAGTAATGCTAGGCTTCTCTTCTAGGAGAAAGACACTCGAAAATCAATTCATTGTTTTCCAGTTTTGGGTTGAGACATATCGTCTTTACCATAGATTCCAATGCCTTGGGTTAGAGGTATCTTGCTTTAGGGTACAATCAGGCACACTGCTATAGCTTCTTTAACTTCCTCTTGAATTTTTTAATAAATGTGTTGGGTAGGCTTAATAGAAGGGCCATGAATGGCTTATGGTTTATCCAAAAGGTACCTTTTCTTTATCTGTTTCTCTATTTTCCTCACATGTATTCATTTTTAAAACCTCTTTTACAGTCTTTCCTTTCGTTGAAGGAGCTATCCTGGAAGGTACTTAGGCTTACATGAATTATCGGATCTAACTTGGTTAGTCTAAAAAAGCTATGGATTATATCAATCACTTTATATATATATATATATATATATATATATATATATATATATATATATATATATATATATATATATATATATATATATATATATATGTGTGTGTGTGTGTATGTGCATATATATATATATATATATATATATATATATATATATATATATATATATATATATATATATATATTTATATGTGTATGTGTATGTGCATATATATATATATATATATATATATATATATATATATATATATATATATATATATATATATATATATATATATATATATATATATATATATATACACACACACATATATATATATATATATATATATATATATATATATATATATATATATATATATATATATATATTTATATATATATATATATATATATATATATATATATGTATATATATACATATATATATATACGTATGTATATCCGTACCTATTATTTATGTTATTATTTTTATTAAATTTGTTTCTTAAATATTATGAACTTTTTTCTTGGCTTTTATTGAGTAAAATCTGCGACCTGTACATCCTAGACTTCACCAGTGTCCTATTCAGTAGTGAAATAATCGTGGCAAATTCTCAGAACCTTACAGTTGCCTCCAAACATGATAGTCTTTTATGGTAGAAAATCTGGTTTTTCACAAGAGGCAATTATCTAAGCTCCAGATTTCTGGTTTTAAGAAAACATTAACATTGAAGTCTGATAAAATTACGGTTTTTTAGGACTATATAGCCTGCTTCTCATAAGTCTTGCTGTGAATATTCATGTCATGACATTCGTGTAATAAAAGTTTGTGGTCGGTATAACAATTTCCATTTATGTTAAATATACTGAAAAACAGATATGAAGTATTCTATCTTCAATTATCTTTTCACCGTTATAGGTAAGATACAAGATGATGGAATGGGGTCTTTAATTTTTGTTAATGATTTTAATGCTCACCATAAGAAGTTGTTAAATTCTGTTTCCTTGACGGATCGTCATGCTTCTGAACCAATCTCTTAGATATTCAGAAGTGAAGTACTCACAGTTCTGGTAATTGCTCTTATACACCAAATCCCCTGGTGTTATAACAAGTAAAGTTGGCTCTCCAGTTGATACCTCTGATTACGTCTTTATTTAATATTTAGTAAAGTCTGCACTGCTTTACTCTGATTTATCATATTTATGTAAGAATTAAATACAATCTTATGTTGACCAGAATGTGAATACGAGATATCATTGAGCTTGAATTAGTTACACCTGATTAATAGCATTGAGACTGTTGTTCCTTTGAATCAGAATCTACACAACATAATTGAATAGGCGTATCCCTTCTCGAGTGCTAAGGTACGAAGGGAAACACAACACTTTGCCCAATGATTATTGTAGATATGTTCATTTGGAGAGACAGGAAAGCTATCATCTTTTTAAGGCCGGCAAAATGGATAGGATTTGGGATAACTTTAGAGGGTTTAGAGTTTTCTCTCATAAAGTTTATGCTTCAACTGAAAAGGAATACAATGTAACCACAAAGTAAACCCTTTCTGATACAAAGAAGGTTTATAAGTAGTAGACTGCCGTTGAATATGTAATCTTTGGTGTAGATATGAAATGGTTAGTTTCTTTTAATATCTAAACTAAAATTATCTAACAACAAACTATGAAATATAAAAATAAATATGAAAAAAAATAAATAAAAAAAATACCACTTATATTCATTTAATTATTCATAAAGAAAATCAATGTTACTTGTTACGTTACTTTAACCGTCAAATGAAATCAATCAAAATAATAGAAAAGAGGACAAGTCAGTGAGGTAGAAAAATACTTGAGAATATTTGAAGAGATTTCTTCAGCTGTTGTGATCATATTGATACAGAGGCTTCAGGCTTGAAAACGTCGGAAAAAGGTGGCTGAAGTTCTGTTGAAACTGGCACAATGTCTTTGGATTCGAAGCCTTTACGAAGGATGGCATCAAGTTGGGACATCAGAAGTCTTCTCCAAGAATTCAATGATAGAGTGGTGCTAAGGCCAGTTTTAGGCAGTGTTGGCTACTTCTTGTCCAAGCAGGAATGGCAGACTTCTTCAATTCCTCTTTATTCAGAGGCAACAGGATTTTGGAAAGATGGCATCAAATTGGGACAACAGAAGTGTTCTCCAAGAATTAAATGATAGTGTAGAACTGAGGCCATGCTCCAGGCAGTGTTGGCTACTTCTTGTCCAAGCAGGAAGGGCAGACTTCTTCAATTCCTCTTTATTCAAAGGCAACAGGATTTTGGAAGGATGGCATCAAATTGGGACATCAGAAGTGTTCTCCAAGAATTAAATGATAGTGTAGAACTGAGGCCATGCTCCAGGCAGTGTTGGCTACTTCTTGTCCAAGCAGGAAGGGCAGACTTCTTAAATTCCTCTTTATTCAAAGGCAACAGGATTTTGGAAGGATGGTATCAAATTGGGACATCAGTAGTGTTCTCCAAGAATTAAATGATAGTGTAGAACTGAGGCCATGCTCCAGGCAGTGTTGGCTACTTCTTGTCCAAGCAGGAAGGGCAGACTTCTTCAATTCCTCTTTATTCAGAGGCAATAGGATTTTGGAGGGATGGCATCAAATTGGGACATCAGAGGTGTTCTCCAAGAATTAAATGATAGTGTAGAACTGAGGCCATGCTCCAGGCAGTGTTGGCTACTTCTTGTCCAAGCAGGAATGGCAGACTTCTTCAATTCTTCTTTATTCAGAGGCAACAGGATTTTGGAAGGATGGCATCAAATTGGGACATCAGAAGTGTTCTCCAAGAATTAAATGATAGTGTAGAACTGAGGCCATGCTCCAGGCAGTGTTGGCTACTTCTTGTCCAAGCAGGAAGGGCAGACTTCTTCAATTCCTCTTTATTCAGAGGCAACAGGATTTTGGAAGGATGGCTTCAAATTGGGACATCAGAAGTGTTCTCCAAGAATTAAATGATAGTGTAGAACTGAGGCCATGCTCCAGGCAGTGTTAGCTACTTCTTGTCCAAGCAGGAAGGGCAGACTTCTTCAATTCCTCTTTATTCAGAGGCAACAGGATTTTGGAAGGATGGCATCAAATTGGGACATCAGAAGTGTTCTCCAAGAATTAAATGATAGTGTAGATCTGAGGCCATGCTCCAGGCAGTGTTAGCTACTTCTTGTCCAAGCAGGAAGGGCACACTTCTTCAATTCCTCTTTATTCAGAGGCAACAGGATTTTGGAAGGATTGCATCAAATTGGGACATCAGAAGTGTTCTCAAAGATTTAAATGATAGTGTAGAACTGAGGCCATGCTCCAGGCAGTGTTAGCTACTTCTTGTCCAAGCAGGAAGGGCAGACTTCTTCAATTCCTCTTTATTCAGAGGCAACAGGATTTTGGAAGGAAGGCATCAAATTGGGACATCAGAAGTGTTCTCCAAGAATTAAATGATAGTGTAGAACTGAGGCCATGCTCCAGGCAGTGTTGGCTACTTCTTGTCCAAGCAGGAATGGCAGACTTCTTCAATTCCTCCTTATTCAGAGGCAACAGGATTTTGGAAGGAGGGCATCAAATTGGGACATCAGAAGTGTTCTACAAGAATTAAATGATAGTGTAGAACTGAGGCCATGTTCCAGGCAGTGTTGGCTACTTCTTGTCCAAGCAGGAAGGGCAGACTTCTTCAATTCCTCTTTATTCAGAGGCAACAGGATTTTGGAAGGATGGTATCAAATTGGGACATCAGAAGTGTTCTCCAAGAATTAAATGATAGTGTAGAACTGAGGCCATGCTCCAGGCAGTGTTGGCTACTTCTTGTCCAAGCAGGAAGGGCACACTTCTTCAATTCCTCTTTATTCAGAGGCAACAGGATTTTGAAAGGATGGTATCAAATTGGGACATCAGAAGTGTTCTCCAAGAATTAAATGATAGTGTAGAACTGAGGCCATGCTCCAGGCAGTGTTGGCTACTTCTTGTCCAAGCAGGAAGGGCAGACTTCTTCAATTCCTCTTTATTCAGAGGCAACAGGATTTTGGAAGGATGGTATCAAATTGGGACATCAGAAGTGTTCTCCAAGAATTAAATGATAGTGTAGAACTGAGGCCATGCTCCAGGCAGTGTTGGCTACTTCTTGTCCAAGCAGGAATGGCAGACTTCTTCAATTCTTCTTTATTCAGAGGCAACAGGATTTTGGAAGGATGGTATCAAATTGGGACATCAGAAGTGTTCTCCAAGAATTAAATGATAGTGTAGAACTGAGGCCATGCTCCAGGCAGTGTTGGCTACTTCTTGTCCAAGCAGGAAGGGCAGACTTCTTCAATTCCTCTTTATTCAGAGGCAACAGGATTTTGGAAGGATGGTATCAAATTGGGACATCAGAAGTGTTCTCCAAGAATTAAATGATAGTGTAGAACTGAGGCCATGTTCCAGGCAGTGTTGGCTACTTCTTGTCCAAGCAGGAAGGGCACACTTCTTCATTTCCTCTTTATTCAGAGGCAACAGGATTTTGGAAGGATGGTATCAAATTGGGACATCAGAAGTGTTCTCCAAGAATTAAATGATAGTGTAGAACTGAGGCCATGCTCCAGGCAGTGTTGGCTACTTTTTGTCCAAGCAGGAAGGGCAGACTTCTTCAATTCCTCTTTATTCAGAGGCAACAGGATTTTGGAAGGATGGCATCAAATTGGGACATCAGAAGTGTTCTCCAAGAATTAAATGATAGTGTAGAACTGAGGCCATGCTCCAGGCAGTGTTGGCTACTTCTTGTCCAAGCAGGAATGGCAGACTTCTTCAATTCTTCTTTATTCAGAGGCAACAGGATTTTGGAAGGATGGCATCAAATTGGGACACCAGAAGTGTTCTCCAAGAATTAAATGATAGTGTAAAACTGAGGCCATGCTCCAGGCAGTGTTGGCTACTTCTTGTCCAAGCAGGAAGGGCAGACTTCTTCAATTCCTCTTTATTCAGAGGCAACAGGATTTTGGAAGGATGGCATCAAATTGGGACATCAGAATTATTCTCCAAGAATTAAATGATAGTGTAGAACTGAGGCCATGCTCCAGGCAGTGTTGGCTACTTCTTGTCCAAGCAGGAAGGGCAGACTTATTCAATACCTCTTTATTCAGAGGCAACAGGATTTTGGAAGGATGGCATCAAATTTGGACATCAGAAGTGTTCTCCAAGAATTAAATGATAGTGTAGAACTGAGGCCATGCTCCAGGCAGTGTTGGCTACTTCTTGTCCAAGCAGGAAGGGCAGACTTCTTTAATTCCTCTTTATTCAGAGGCAACAGGATTTTGGAAGGATGGCATCAAAGTGGGACATCAGAAGTGTTCTCCAAGAATTAAATGATAGTGTAGAACTGAGGCCATGCTCCAGGCAGTGTTGGCTACTTCTTGTCCAAGCAGGAATGGCAGACTTCTTCAATTTTTCTTTATTCAGAGGCAACAGGATTTTGGAAGGATGGCATCAAATTTGGACATCAGAAGTGTTCTCCAAGAATTAAATGATAGTGTAGAACTGAGGCCATGCTCCAGGCAGTGTTGGCTACTTCTTATCAAAGCAGGAAGGGCAGACTTCTTCAATACCTCTTTATTCAGAGGCAACAGGATTTTGGAAGGATGGCATCAAATTGGGACATCAGAAGTGTTCTCCAAGAATTAAATGATAGTGTAGAACTGAGGCCATGCTCCAGGCAGTGTTGGCTACTTCTTGTCCAAGCAGGAATGGCAGACTTCTTCAATTCCTCTTTATTCAGAGGCAACAGGATTTTGGAAGGATGGCATCAAATTGGGACATCAGAAGTGTTCTCCAAGAATTAAATGATAGTGTAGAACTGAGGCCATGCTCCAGGCAGTGTTGGCTACTTCTTGTCCAAGCAGGAATGGCAGACTTCTTCAATTTCTCTTTATTCAGAGGCAACAGGAATTTGGAAAGATGGCATCAAAATGGGACATCAGAAGTGTTCTCCAAGAATTAAATGATAGTGTAGAATTGAGGCGATGCTCCAGGCAGTGTTGGCTACTTCTTGTCCAAGCAGGAAGGGCAGACTTCTTCAATTCCTCTTTATTCAGAGGTAACAGGATTTTGGAAGGATGGCATCAAATTGGGACATCAGAAGTGTTCTCCAAGAATTAAATGATAGTGTAGAACTGAGGCCATGCTCCAGGCAGTGTTGGCTACTTCTTGTCCAAGCAGGAAGGGCAGACTTCTTCAATTCCTTTTTATTCAGAGGCAACAGGATTTTGGAAGGATGGCATCAAATTGGGACATCAGAAGTGTTCTCCAAGAATTAAATGATAATGTAGAACTGAGGCCATACTCCAGGCAGTGTTGGCTACTTCTTGTCCAAGCAGGAAGGGCAGGCTTTTTCAATTCGTGTCTATTTACATGCAACAGGCTATTGGAGATAATATTTTGTCGGTCGTCATTTTCATACAAGGAGTTTTTTCTTTTAGACAATTCTTCCTGTAGATTGGTTTCCTCAAGAACACCCACTTCGATCATGCCATTGAAGCTTCTAGAAAAAAATTCTGATACAATCGCTACATTGAGTTACCCATAATAAAAGCTGTGTAGGTGTCTACTTGTGATGATATGTTTCATAAACATTGAAATACCTCGAGGCTATGTTTCTCAAAAAAAACTTAACTCTACTGATTAAAGCGATCACATCTTCGGCCAAGTCTTGTTCATCAAGACTTGTTTTTTTACGAAAATGCTGACAGCAGCGAGGTGTTGACTGCTTTGGCCAAACTCTACGGTATTTGAATATAATTTTGCTTTTTGTCTGTTTTGATAATATATTTATTAAATAATATGGAATCTGAATATGGCACATCCCCCCAAAAAAAATAGAAAAAACTATACATATTTTCTTTTTAAAAGTTAGCCAAGAAAAAATCAAAGATATATCACTGAACTGAGGAACAACTCTGCATCATGCTCCAATAATATCAGGAAATAATTCTTCCTTCACACTCCATTCACACAACACGTGTTATGGAAAAAACCCTTAATTAATTGATGTGGGGAAAAAAGAAGGATTTTATTATTTTGAAAAATCTCTAGAAAGGCTCTCAGCTATGACATTAATCTTTCATTTAATAAGAATTATCTTGTTTATAATCTTGTAATCCTTATCCCGAATGAATGACACCTTTATTCATATTCCTAAACCTCTGCAAATAAATTAACAGATTATGATCTGTATAGAGTTAATACAAGACTATTACGTATATAAATCTTAAGGTGTTGCAATGCTAAACCAAACTGAAAAATTCCCTTTCAATATTTGAATGGTTTTGCTGAGTTTTATTTAGTTTCTTTGAGTAATACGAGTCTGGGTGCTTCATCCCTTTCACTTCTTGCAACAAGACTCCTTCCAAGAAATACGGTCTTGAACATACGGAAAGCTTCTACATACGCCTCATTAAATACCAAACCTCATCCCTCTTTAAAAAGATTAATTATTGAAGCACTTATAGCTGAAAAGTTTAGCACAAATTTATAAAAATATCATTGTTAGGACTGGGAAGCTAATGAGAGCAAATCTTCCAGATATTTACTTGAGAACCTAAATAAGGCGTAGTTTTCTGAATTTGCGTTTCTTTAGATTTTAAGCAATATTTGCTTTTTCAAAGGCTGTCGGGACTTTAGCTAAAATTCGTAAGAGTTCATACTAAGTTTTTGAAAACAAAAGAAGGTCCTCTAAATACACGACGCAATATCTATACCATTTAAAACTTCATTTATTGACCTTCTGGCTGCATTTTGTAATGAAAAAGAAAAGCTTTACTATATGATCATAACTACCGAACGAGGTTCTACAGTGGATATTGTACTAGCTCGTCTCCATAAAGGTTTTGGTAGAGGTGGTGTCAATTCAGTACTATTAGAGGAACAAGTTTTTTTTTTTTTTTATTATGGTCTTGATTTACTGGACAAACATGATCAGGAAAATAAAGTGTAAGATATGATGCTGTTTGGTATAATCCCAAGAAACTCAAGTTGATATATTTTTCTTATGGAGAAAGGAAAAGAAAAATGTATGGGCAAGAGTGTACTTTGTATGGGGACTACACATACACTTCAATTTGAACACATGTAAATCCTTCAACAAAAAAACGAGGTTAGATAAAATTATCACATACAAACTGATATTACTTTAACCGAAAATGATATACTTTAAAAAATAACGTAATGTATGGAAAAAGGAACTTCCTTTTACTTTAACTTAGGACTAGCTTGTAGAAAACTTATACCTTAACCCTATGGATATCATTGAACCTTAACCTATGCTGTCACAGCCTTGAAAAGGACCTGACCCTTATGATGCAGCCCTGGATGAGTTATATTCTTTAAGATCTTAGTGGACCTGACAGGATGACATTCTTCGAGATTCTGTCTGCCCTGACAGGATAAGATTCTTCAGGGTTCAGGCTGTCCTGACAAAATGTCATTTTTTCGATTTCTGACAGCCCTGACAGAAGGATATTCTTCAAGACTCTGACAGCCCTCCCATGATGAGATTCTTTAGGGTTCTGGGAGGCCTGACAGGATGACATTTTTTTCGAGATTCCGACAGCCCTGAAAGAATGATATTCCTCAGGATTCTGACAGCCTTGCCAGTTTTAGATTCTTTAGGGTTCTGGCAGCCCTGACAGGATAACATTTTCTAGGATTCTGGCAGCACTGTCTAGATATTCTCCATGATTGTTGGAGATTTATTAGGAGGATATTTTTTCAGGATTCTGGCAGCCCTGACAGGATGAGATTCATCAGAATTCTGGCAGCCCTGACAGGATGACATTTTTCTGGACTCCGGCAGCCCTGCTAAGAGGATATTCTTCAGGATTTTAGCAGCCCAGACAGGTTGACATTCTTCAGAACTCTCGCAGCCTTGACAGGATGCCATTCTTCAGGATTCTGGCAGCAATGACTATATGATATTCTTGAGGTTTCTGGCACCCATGACAGGATGACATTCTCCTGGATTCTGGCAGCCCTATCAGGAGAATATTCTTCAGGATTCTAGCAGTCCTGACAGGATGACATTTTCATAAATTCTAGCAGCCCTGACAAGATATTCTTAATGATTCTGGCAGCCTTGACAGGATGACATTCTTCAGGATTCTAGCAGTCCTGACAGGATGACATTTTCATAAATTCTAGCAGCCCTGACAAGATATTCTTCATGATTCTGGCAGCCTTGACAGGATGACATTCTTCAGGATTTTGGCAGCCTTGACAGGATGACACTCTCGAGGATTTTGGCTTCCTTGGCAAGAGGAAATTCTTTAGGATTCTAGCAGCCTTGAAAGGATAATATTCTTCAGGATTAATAAAGATGTAATGGAGCAGTACATGTGCAGCCCTGACAAGTTGACAATAAGTTTTCTATTGTGATAAAGAGCCAGTGAAATTTGTAGTCAAGCCTAGGCTACATGAATAGGGTCAACCAGAAAGAAAAATTGGCTAGTTTAAGTAGAGCTGTCTTGGCAATAAGATGCATAATGTCTAATAAACAGACACAGCTATTTGCTATGTCTATTGGCCCTTTCAAGAGTTGGCTGCATAAGTTACAAAAATAAGGCTAACAAAATCAATCAAATGTCAAAGAATTAAAAACCTTTGTGAAGCTCCTTACATGCTCCAGAGGTAGTGCTATCTCATACAGAAATGAGGTGACGGTTTTTGTATTAAAATTATGTTGGTCTACCTCTTTGTGCTGCCCCTCACTCCTCAAACTGGTCATCATCCTTAATGGCCAGTATCTTAGCCCCATACATAACAGCATCTCCTAAGTTGTAGACATCTTCCTCCTCCATCTCTACCAGTTTGAAATAATTCACTTAGAAATAAATTGAACTATTAATGTAGTCTAAAACAATAACGAAGCCATCCACCTGAAACATAAAATGAATGATTGAATGTAGGTTAGAGTAAATTGATTTATGAAATCAAAAGATTAAAAGAAAACAATTAGGCTGTCCTATCTAGGCTAAGGGAAAAAACTACTGGGAGTCCCTCACTTCTGGTTCCTTTCTTTTTGAAGGGTAGGAGTCATCCATTCTGTCCCCCATGTCCTCTAAGAAATGTGAGGACTCATCAAGGGGAACAGGAATATAATTATCTTTGTCGGTGATAGCCTGCTTTCTCTTCTTGACATCTTGCTTCTTCTATTGAGCCTTCCTCCTCTTATGGCACTTGGCTCGGAATTCAGAAATAGATTCTTCTTTTTCAGTAAGTATAAAGGCCTTGACTTTATTTTTGTCCTTGGCCTAAGGATGACCAGGAGTATTAGTGTAGGATCGGACAGACTCGGGAATAATAGGCTTGTCTAGTTCTGTTGAAGAGCTATAAGACTTCCTGCAGGTAGAACTAGAGCTGGGAAGTTGTCATTCCCAAAGTTAAGGGCCCATCATCAGTAGGCTGCCCAGATATAGTTCCCTGGGAGAAATCTGAGTAAGCTCCAAATCCAGAGTCAGCGTTGGTATTCAGACCTCATCAGAGGAACGAGATGGAGACACTCCTAAAAGGCCCAAAGATAGACATATCCAATGGCTGGATCTTAGCCATTGTATGAGGAGGTAATGTCGCTATGATGATGGCCTTCTGCAATACATACTTAATATCCTGAATGTTCATTTGATATTCTGCATTTTCAGTTATCAAAAGGATCTTATTGTGCATTGAGCAAGAGGGCCTTTCTTCGACATGCTGTAGCGTCTCAAGGAAACACTCACCATTCGTCCATCCATTTTGATGCAGGTTTTTTTTTTTTGACCTATCGATAATTCCTCGTATGACAGAATCATTCTTTCTCTCTCTCGGAATTATAAATACCGGATGGATGCAATGGCCGGAAGCATTCATGATAGTGACACCAATCATTGTGGAATTTCTTTCATGGGATATCTAAGAGGCAAAAGGCTGACCCTTTTTCACATAAGACCTTCACCAGCTTCATCACAGTAAACAAGTTACTCTCATCCAAATGGAAGATCCTATCATGGGCTAACATATACTTCTCCATTGCTTCTGTATAAGCCTTGAAGTAAACTTCGTTCGCACGATTCAATCCAATGTGCCTGGCAATGGTCATGTCCTCCGGAGCCTTCAGGCTAAAAGCAAGGAAGACAAAACTTTTAAAAATAACTCAACAAGCGTTTAACTACATTTTTCACATTGCAGCATCTTACTGAGATTGCTTCTAAGTAATGGGTTAGAATATCCATGATTATTAATAGATAGTTTATAGATTTTTAATAGAAAGCGATTGTTAATACAATGCTTATAGAAGGATAAAATCCCTTAAAACAACACCACATACACTCATTGCACAGAGTCCATAAAGTATACAACGCTTCCTGAAGGCTTAAATCACTAGTTACAACTCGACAATCGTGTACTCATTGTACACCCTCAATGATCAACGGTGAGATAAGACTAAAATTATTGACAGATCTTTGATCAGGCAGCCTCAATAACATTTAAAATGCTTCCAGAAGACAAAACCACTACTTATACCAATTGTTTTTCACATAACACAGAGCTTTTGCAACGTTTACAAAGCTACCCTACCACTTTCACTCACTGCACTTCCTCTATAATATTTGCAACGCATCCAGAGGGCTCAAATCACTGGCAATCCTTTCCTCAGCCATCCTCTTCAATGTTTATAACACTTACTTTCTATCCCATACTTCTAGGTAAAGGTCTACCTATATCAATTGCGATTTTCTTAAAAGTCTCCCCCTCCGATGGAATGTTCTATAACTTAGCTCTGGGAATTACTTGATTGGAATTATCAACAACTTGACGCTTGTGAGTTTTATCTACCCCTGAAAGTCCTTTACCATCATAAACTAAAAGTAAATTACGAAGCTTCCTAGAAATTACTAATTGTTCAATAATCTCTTTTCTAACTTATTTGGGGCAAACATAATGACAAAAAATTTCCATACAAACATTATTGGGATAATTATCTACCTAATATGGAAAAATATAAGTCAGTATCTCAAATTCTCTCTGCAAATGGAGTAGCTTATCGGTATTCAGAATGTTGGTGCCTAAACCATCTCAGTAACTATTACTTAAATTTAGTACATCGACTATGTCAACATCACTTTTCTTGACTGTTACATCGTAAGCTTCTCTAACACTCTCACCACCGATAGAGTCGTTCTTTTCAGCCACAGTCCTAATAAGATTAAAATCATCACTTCCATCAAACATGTTCGAATCCATGACAAAACTATGACAGTAGTGTATATCTGTAACTAAATCTGACCCAGTTACTACCATTTTAAGCACTTAAACCCCACTTACAATAGAATTCACACATTTTGATGTAGTTAAATCATTACCGACTACAATGACAAAGCTGCCATTAGGCATATGGTCTAAAACTGCTAGTTTTACATATTTTGACACTCACTGACTTTCTCTGTTCATTTTCAAAAAACAAACAAACAACGCAATTGTTTAAAAACGTACCTAATATAACTTTTTCTTTCATACGGAATAAGGTCATTGCTGGCACACCAACTATCCTGAGGGAGACAGCCGCTTTGGTGTCCCTTAGCAAGAAACTTCTCTCAAACACACTCCTTCAAGAGAGGAAACTACACCTTCGGGCAAGAAATTTCCGTAAAAAGTCCTAGTTTCTTTTATAATTTCAATCCTGCTTGACGAAAGATTATTAACTAGAGACACTGGTTTATTGCGATTTCTAACTTTCTCCATACATTTCCTGGCTAGATACCTTTTCTAATTAGATCGAAAAAAAATTATCTCCGTACTACTACCTGCCCATTTACTCTTGCAAAACATGGAAGTATGACCTGGTTTTCTACAAGCACAACACTAATCAAATTTACCTGTATTACTATTGTTAAAACTGTTTATACCATGTTGCATCTTACAAGAAAAAGGATTATTTTTCTTCTTACTATCACTCAAACTCATATGCCAACCTTTTTGCATCTGTTGAAGATTTTTCATGGTTATTTCCGAAAAATACATTAATATATGCGGATATGTTATCTTTCATGTTTTCAAGCAAAAATGAAATTCTTGAGATCATCAAAGTTATGAAATTTAGCAGAGGTTGACTAACGTCATTTTTATCTTTCTAAATTCTTTCTGTATGCTATACAGTATGCGTGCTGCTCTTATCAACAATCAAACTTCTGAATTTCTTATGGTACATCTTGTGTACAAACTTATATGCACTAAATACAGTTTCTTTATCAATATCATAGTCCTTGCTCTCATCGTCAGAGATACAACTATACACAGAAAGTGCCATACCACTTAACACTGACTGTAAATAAAAAATCCACTGGCTCTCTGGAGAACCTACTCTGTTCTTTAACTCTTCGAAAGAGATGAAATATTCCGTCACATCTTCCTCATGAAATTTTGTCATTAATTTCAACACTGCACCCCTCTCTAAATTATCAGAGTCATCGATCAATGATGAATTACTACCATGTGTGCTACTTGAAGCATTACTTCCTGGTCTGCTACCTGGTGGAAAATTTTGAATATTTTGCAATAAACGAGCGATTTCTAACTCATGCTCACAATGTCTCTCATTTTCTTCTCTCTCAGCTGCTCTTTCATCTCTCTCGTGCATTTCCCTCCCTATCTTTAAACCATACTCGCTTAGAGCATCGACATCACGACCAAAAAGCCTTCCTGACTCTATCAAATATTTTGTTAATATCACTCATTCTTCTTTTTTCTATATTCTCCCGGTTTCACTGGGTATCGCTGTCAAAAATCGTGGTAATGTAGCAAACTGTTATAATCGGGAAATAGTAAGTTTTTTTCTTTTTCAACATCTAAAATAAAATTTTCCAACAACAACCAATAAAATATGGAAAATTAGTATAAAAAGAAACTCACAAAAAACATTATGTTTATTCACAAACTTATTTATAAAGAATATCGAAGTTGCCGTTTTGGTTACTTAAGACAAAAAATAGAATCATTAAAAATATTATTAGAAAATGGGGAACAGTCAGTTAGGTAGAATAATACCTAATGTATATTGAATAATTTTCTTCAGCGGTTGTAATAATGATGGTAAAGAGTCTTCAAACGTGCCCACTTCGATCACGCCAGAGAGCCTTATGAGACAAATTTCTTAAGCAATCTAGACCTCATGTTAAGCCATAACAACTACGCAGCATATGTTATCCTGTGATGACATTTTCCTTAAACAGTGATGTCCCTCGAGGCTTCGTTTCTAGAGTAATGAGAAAATTGATCTTCCTTATTTCTGCTCCCTTGAGCCTAAACTCTTGGAATCAAAGCTCTCATGATGGACCTTAATGCTTACATAATTTTAGACCAAAATTATATTTTTCCTTTTTTTTATAAAGACTGCAGATTCCTTAGCTTTAAAGTTATTTGTTATTTTCTTCTAGTTAGTAAGATGTTCTTTTAGGACTTGTTGGAGGTTTGGTAATGTTACTCCATCATGTAAATGCATTTGTTGAAGCTCGAGTTGTCGTACGATGGACCTCCCTTTTTAGTAGTGCCTTTGACTGTATTAATCAGTAGTCCCTTGTTTTCAAACTCACACATCTGTGAGTTGATGGGTCTTTTCATACCAGCAAAAATAAAATGAGAGTTTTCGAACAGAATCTCCCTTCTTGAGGCCATAGATAGATAATAGTTTGTCTATGAAAGTCTTTATATAGTAGGTGCTTCTTTGACCGAGTCTCTTCATTATCAGGTAGAACACCACCAGTTTTAACACCTTTTAAGGGATATTCTGCTAATTTAGGTCATAATTTTCGAAATGCAATGATCTCTTCTGAATGATCTCCTAAACCCGACCATGAGGCATCTATTTAGGAGATCATGGTAAGGGAAGTAAGGACCATTTTGATCAATATATGAAAACAGTTTGATATTGTCCATGGCCTAAGAATTCTTTTGCAACAACCATATACCTAAGCCTAATAGTCTTAAATTCCTATCTTTATTACTGGTCAACTACCAAGACAAACTGAAGATGTAAAATCTTCCTTGGTTACCTCCTGAAAAATTATATATAGCCTTGCTTAGAATTCTATGCTGTGATCCTTATGGTTTTTCCCATATTCCATTGGTTACCTAGCAACTTGATATTGTACCTGAAACTATTCTTAATTTTGCAAAGTTTATTAGGATGTTAAGATTTTGAAGAGCCTGCTGAACCTGATTTTTGTATTTGGAGCATAGTTCTTTTGTGTCCGTCCAAATAAGCCAGTCATGTGAATATCCCATGATCTGAACTCTCTGACACTACAAAAGTGGTGTAAACACTTTTATGATAGTGAGACTTAGGGGCATTCCAATCAGCATCTTTTATAACAGTAGTACAAGACTGAGCCCTTCTGAATAGTACTTGATAACAATGCAAGAGAGTTGTTATTTCGAATGGATCGTACGACGTGTAGATCACTATATTTTCTGTGGAGCGATTTTGTAATAGAATCTTAAAAATATACACTTTTCTATGACTCCTTTTTCTAGCGATATGCTTACAAAAGAGGCGAGTTCTTGGGTCCTGTGCTGATGAGAATTTGGGAGTGAAGATTTGGATATCCTTAAACAACAGAGATCCCTTAGCATTAGGCTCTGTGCCTTTGGAGAAAAGGCCTTACTTACCCAAAATCACATGGGGACAACATCAAACTGAAACCCCTTACGGACATGATCCCCTGGATCTATGGGCTTTACAAGCTCTTTGCCTTTCATCGTAGAGTGTCCAACGGCATTACCCATTTGTATATCCTAATTTTGACTAGCCTGAGATATGGCCTCATATTAGGCGGAGTATTGTTGCTCTCCTTGTCACTCCAGAGTAAAGTGGCCGTTGGCTCCACTTTGACTTCTGCTTTGCCATCCTTCTCCACATTAAACTTTTTCAGCATGAGATAACTCAACTTGAACTTTAATCTTATGAATTTCTGCAAAGCCTTGTAGTTGGGTATGGACAGTAGCTTTAAACTGCTGCATTTTGTTAAGTTCCTAAAATCGTTATAGGTTCTTTCAATGATTGAAATAAATGTTTTCAACAACAACCATTTAAAAATGGGAAATGAATATGAAAAAAAAACTAAAAAAAAAATACAACCCGTTTATCAACAAACTTGTATATAAAGATAATAAATTTTACTAATTCGTTTACTTCAAATGACAAATCAAATCAAACAAAACATCAATAGAAAAGAACAGTCAGAAGGGTAGAAATATTTATGGAATGTTTTTCTGCAGCTGCTGAGACGATACAAGTACGAAGACTTCTGGCTTCAGAACGTTGCAAAAGGGCGGCAGAAGTTCAAAAGAAACTGGCATGATGACCGTATTCGAAGACTTCACAGAAAGGGTGGCATTGAGATGGGACATCAGAAGTCTTCTCCAAGAATTCCATGATAGAATTGAACTAAGGCAGGCAGCAGGCAGTGTGTGCTACTTCTTGTCACAAGCAGGGAGGGCTTGCTGCTTCAATTTTTTTCTTCCCAGCGATAAAAGGATTTCGAGATAGGTGTTTGTTTTCTGAAGGGAAGGTTAGAATCTAGCTCTATCAGACTTCAGGTTTCTCTGCTTCCTAAATCATTACGACTTAGTTCTCATATCCTTCAGATATAGTTCCTCTCCTTCTTTATGTGCCGTCCTATCTGCCCTGCACAATCTCTTCTTGAAGTTTATATATCCATGTATGGGCGGTGTTCATTACAGTAGGTAGTGGTCATTTCCATGGAAGGCGTGTTTGAGCAATTTTGCGTCTCTATTTGCATCCTTGAAAACGCCTAGTTCGATCATACCATGGAAGCTTCTAGAAGAAATAATGGATGCAATCTGAACCACATATTAAGTTGTAGAGTACGGGCAGCACGTGTCCACCCATGGTGACATATTTCAAAAACACGGATATCCCTCATCCTTGGTTTCTTAAAATATGCTTACTCCACTGATTAAGACAATGGCATATTGGTCAAAACAGGACAGTTCCTTTATCTCGGCAGGTGCTCTCGTTGAGGCTCGGTTCACTTTCAAAATGCTGACGACAGTGAGGGGATGACAGTTTTGACCATACCATACGGTAGTCGTAACTCGTCTTGCTCCTCACACTATGGGGGTAGATATTATTTTTTTTTTTTATTTTTTAAGCATATCCTTTTAAAAGTATTGTATCTACCCATGACACTTTCCCCGAAAAAAAAAAATCTACTGAACTAACTTCTTTTCTAAATGTGTGCTATGATAAAATGCATTCATCCCTGAACTCAGGAACATTTGCACGAAGCTTCAACTTAACACCAGCCAAACATTCTTCTTTCGCATTGCAATCACTCAACACAAGACTTCAGGAAAAAGAAAACTTTATTTTTTGATGAAAAAAAAAAATTCTTATATTGAAAAATATCTGGAAAGACTTTCAGCTATCACATTATTCTATCCTTTTGTATAAATTATATTCATATAATAATCTTATAGCTCTAAACTGCAATAAATGACACGATTATTCTTATTCCTAAATCTTTCCAAATAAACTAATGGATTGTGATCTAAATACATAGTTAAAACAGGACTACAACGAACATCAATCTCAAAGTGCTACAAGACTGAAACTTAAATAAACATTTTTTCTCAATAGTTGAATAATTTGTTGAGCTTTATTCAGTTTCTTTGAATACTATGCGACTGGGTGCTTCGTCCCATTCACTTCATGCAACAAGACTCCTCCTATAACTAATGTCACTATCATTGATCGCTAAATCAAATCCCTTTCTAAAATGAGGTAACACTAATAATGGCTTGTGAAGCATTACTGCCTTTAATTTATGGAAAGCTTCTACACATTCATCATAACATAAAAAATTTCGTCCCTTAAAAAGATTAGCTATGAGAGTGCTTATTTCTGAAAAAAAAAAAAAAAAAATTGGGTACAATTCTATGGATATATGAAACCATTCTGAAAATCTTATGGCCTGCTTTTTAGTTGCTGTGATTGAGAGATTGATGATAGCTCCCGTGTTCCCACTTTTAGGACAAATGTTGCGGAGACCGAATTTATGCCCTTAATAAGTGATAAAGGTTTTCCCCAATTCAAATTTCTTTAAATTTGATACAAGGTTTGCTTTTTCCATGTCTGTCAGGACTTTAGCTAATATTCGTAAATGTTCTTCCTAAGTTTCGGAAAATAAAATAAGATCATCTAAATACACGACACAGTTATCAATACCATTTAAAACTTTATTCATTAATTCTGGAAAGTTCTGGCTGCACTTCCTAACCCAAAAGGCATTACTTTATGTTCATAGTTACTAAACGGTGTTATAGAAGCGAATATTTTCCCAACTCCCTTGCCTAGAGGTACTTGCCTGGAGATGAATATAATATTTCTAATCCCATCTAAGCAATCATCAATCCTGGGAAGTGGAAAATTACTTTTCTTAGTAACACTGTTCCCTTTTATGAAATCAATGCACAACATATGCGATCCATGTTCAATTTTCTCCAGAACTACCCGAGAACACCATTTAATCTCTCTAAGATATAACAAATCATTATATAACGTATACTTAATTTCTTTTCAAACATAATTATCTTCTCTGCAATCAAACGATACAGACTTTGTCTAATGGGTTTAATGTGCTATAACTCAATATCATGTTCTAAAACATTTGTTAAACTTAATCTATCACTAACAATTTCTAGATAATCTAGAAAAACAATATATAATTCACTCTGTTTTACTTCTAAGCTAGAGTTAAATGACTTGAAAATCTTAAGCATATAAGAGTTTTCCTCAAAACTAATATCTTGCTGCGACACAGTTATTTCTGGTAGTGGGCGTTCGTTGAATTTCTTTAGCAAGTTTACGTGCAGCCACATACCTCTACCTCTACCCATATCAGTTAAGTATTTTAAATGTCCCCCTTTTTCTAAAAAATACGAAAAAGAACTTCAAGCTTATAAGATAATAAGGGACCTTCTTTCTAAGTTAATCACGAAATCTCTCTCCTTTGTGTTAAGATCGTACCTCCTTATAGTTTCCCGTTTGCTGTTGCTCTCGTTTTCTATTGCTAATTTCCCAGCTTTCCTTAATTTTTTATTGTAATTCTCTAAATTCTGAATGTTGGTGCTTAAACCATTGCAGGAACTATTACTTGAAACCACTACATCGACTACATCTACGTCAATACTTTCAACAGCTTCATCATCAACTTGTCAAACACTCTCAACACCGATGGAGTCGGTTATCTCAGTCCCACACTTGCTAAGATCAACCTCACCCCCTCCATCACACATGTTTGAATATTCTAACAAACTATGACTGTAGTATATTTCTGTATTTAACCTAACCTAGTTTCTACTGTTTCAGACACTCGAACCTTACTCAAAATTGGATTCAACCATTTGGATGTAGTTAAATCATTACCGAAAATAACATCAACGCTGTCAATGGGCAAAAAGTCTAGAACTAATGGTTTAACATCTAATGAATCTTCCTGACTTTTCAAGTTCCTCTTCAAGAAAGGACAAACAACGCAAGTATTCGGAAACCCACTTAACATAACTTTCTCTTTCACACTGATTTTCACCCTTGTTGGCACACTCTCTTTCCTAAAAATGGAACCGACTACTCCGGTGTCGTCAAGCTAGACAGCTTCTCTCGAATCTACACCATTAGACAGAAAATCTCTGTAAAATTTTGTAGTTTTTTTCATGATGTCATTCTGCTTTACCTAAGATTATTACCAAGGGACACTGGTTTCTTCACATTATTCTCCTTTACTATACAATTCCTTGCTATATGCCCTTTCTTATTACATCGATAACAAATTATCTCTGAACTACTACCTTCCCATTTACTTTTTCCAAACTTGGGAGTAAGACCTGGTTTTCCACATGTAAAACAATTAAAATGATAATCATATTTATCTCTAATACTCTTGCTAAAACTACTGTTACTCAGTTGCATCTTACTAGAAGAAGGATTATTTTTCTTCTTAATATCTCTTAAACTGTGAGTAAGACTGTACTCATCTACCAACTTTGTTGCATCTGTAAAAGACTTTTTACGCCTGTCTTCTATATAAAGCTTAATGTCTGGAGATATGTTATCTCTAAAGTTTTCAAACAAAACTAAGTACTTGAGATCATCAAAGTATCTACTTCAGCAGAACTTAAAAATTCACAAAATAATCATTCTACCTTTTATCCGTATTCCACATAAGTGTCACACTCATCCCTTTTCAGAATTCTAAATTTCTTGCGGTACACCTCTGGTACTAACCTGTATGCACTAAAACAGTTTCTTTAATTGCATCAAAGTCCTCACTTTCGTCCTCAGACATAAAACTAAACACAGGAAACTTTTTGGGGGACAACCTACGATATTCATTAACTTTTCAAAACACAGGAAATATTTTGTTACATCTTCGTCATCAAATTTTGGTATTAATGTTAACACTGCACCCATACCTAAATTATCAGAATCATCATTCAATGAAGAACTACTACCCCGTCTGCTACCTGATGCATTACTTGCTGGTTTGCTACCTGGTGGACTATTATGGAGATTTTGCTTTAAATGAGCGATTTGTAACTCATGTTTTCACTGTTTTTCATTTTCTTCTCGCTCTCTTTCATTTTTTTTCTCCCAGCTGCTCTTTCATGTCTCTCATTGAGTCATACATTTCATGTTCTCTCCTAAAAACATGCTAACGGAGAGCATCACCATCTAAACCAAGAAGTTTAGCTGAAGCTATCAAATATTTTGTTATCTCACACATTCTGCTTCTCTCTATATTCTCCCTCTTTCAGTTGGTTACGTTGTCAAAAACCTTGCCAGGTCGCCAACTATTACGATCTTACAATAAACTCAGACTCTTTGAATAATTAAAATAAAGATTTCCAGCAGCAACCATTGAATTATGTAAGTTGAATATAAAAAAAAATCTCGAAAAAATACAACCAATTATTTACAAACTTAATTAAAGAAAATCAATGTTACTAATTCGTTTACTTCAACTGACAAATCAAAACCATCAAAATATCAATAAAAAAGGGCAACAGACAGTAAGGTAGAAATACTTGAAGCATAGTTTTCTGTAGCTGCTGATATGATACTGGTACGGAGACTTCAGCCTTAAGAACATTGCAGAAGGGCGGCTGAAGTTCAGATGAAACTGGCACGATGACTGTACTCAAAGACGTCACGGTAAGGGTGGCATCAAGATGGGACATAAGAAGTCTTCTCGAAGAATTCGATGTTAGTATTGAACTAAGGCAGGCTGCAAGCAGTGTGGCCTTCTTTTCATAACATGCAGGGAGGGCTGGCTGCTTCGATTTGTCTCTTCTTCTCAAATATAACGGGATTTTGGAGATAGGTGTATGCTGTCTGAAAGAAAGGTTAGAATCTGGCTCTATCAGACTTCTGGTATTCTCTTCTTCTTATCTCATTAGGACTTGGTTCTCATCTCCTTCAGACATGGTTCTTCTCTTGTCTTATGTCATGTCCTACCTCCCCTGGAAAATCTCTCCTTTAATTTCATATACCCACATATTGGCAGAGTTAATTACCATTGGCATTAGTCATTTCCATTGATGGCTTTTTTCCCAATTATGCGTCTCTATTGGTTTCCTCAGAAATGCCTACTTCGATCATGCCATAGAAGCTTCTAGAAGAAATTACTGATGCAATCTGGACCACATTTTATGTCGTAACAAAAGGGCAACACGCCTCCACCCATAAAGATATATTTCATAAACACGGATATCCCTCTGGCTCGGTTTCTCAAGATATGCTGACTCCACTGACAAGGATGATTACAACTTGGTCGAAACAGGACTGTCCCCTTATCGCGGCATGTTCTCTCGTCGAGGCTCGGTTTACTTTCAAAATGTTGACGATAATAAAGGGATGACAGGTTTGACCAAACACTAAGTTTTTAAAATCTTGTCATGCTGTTCAAACTTTGGGATAGATATTTTTGTCTTTTCTAACATATCCTTTAAAAAGTATGTAAACTACCCATGAAACAGTGGCAATCTGGAATCCCTGTATATCCCTGGCTTCCACTGGAAGCCAAAGCCTACACTGAGTGGAACAAGGTCTGCCAGGCATTGAATTTCTTAGTAATAAGCAGATCTTTGACTAAGGAACAATAGTCGAACAATTAATCATTACCTACCTGAGCTTCCTAATATAGTTCTGTGAAACAATATTATTCAGTGAATACTCCTAAAAAGGTGCTACCTCCTTGGTCTAAGAAGGATCACGTTTTAACAGAACCCCCCTCATTGACTCAGACGAATATTTTACCATTTTGGTAGGAAAGGCAATTTACTGGCATAGCTCTGTTAATCCAACCATATACACCTTTATCAAACTGTATTCCAAAAGAAAACTCCAGTTTCTGTCACTATCCCTAATATGCTCTTTACAATTTACTTATAGGACATTAGAACAAGCTCTTTCGGGGTTTACTGTGGACATGCCTTGATAGATGGATCTTTCATATCTACATCTCGAATCTGGAAATGTCAAAAGGTTCCAAAGTTTGATTGTATGTAATAAAAAGTCTGTATAGTTATGTCAAAAAATATTTGACTCCGGCCAAAAGCCAAATCCACCATTATTTGGTAAAGTGTTTCTCAAATCCTCTCTTCTAAATACATTGCAGAAGCCCTATCTACTGCTTTGCGAAACCACAAGCTACCACAGCTTAGATACTTGGATCGGGAAGAAGAACTCACACTGGATCCTTCTTGGGATGCTGGGTACATGAAAGCTCAGCCACAGTCAAATCAATATGACTTGAAGTAAGAGCCATTTGAGCCTCTCGGCGAAGCTTGTAATGCGAAAGAAAAAAAAACAATGAAGCTTTCCTGGGAAGCTGATAATCAAAAGGATGAACCACCACCAAATCCCCATAAACAGTAAAAAGGAACCAGACGGCAGGCCAACACTACAAGGAAAGACTTCTATCATACTAACAATGAGCTGGAGATCTACAGGAGTCGAAAGGGCACCAAATCCAATTGCGCACAATAAATCTGCCTAGATCCAGCTTGGATCCAGCCTAGGCATCCTCATGGTTATCATAATAACCTCTGAGGCATACATCTCCGTGAAGACTGAAGCCTCATTTGAAGAACATTGTAATAAGCTTCCTGCTCTTGGTATTCTAGGGCATACGCAGATCCAAAGTCTAAAATGTGGAAATAGCTTGGTACACTATAACCCAAATTGTACAACTCGTAACAGCTGATATTGGTATATCAAGGAAGATAAAATCATTGTTTGCTAAATACTTAGTAGGTCAAGCGGTCTTTACAAATCTGTTCACCAACATTAAGAAAAGGAAAAGGCCTTAGCCCTTTGGTCTTGTACCCCATGATCAGTATTCAAGCTGAACCCATCTACAAAAAAAAAAAAAAAAAAAAAAAAATAACAAAAGGAATACAAATATAGCATCAAAGGCTTTACCCCAATTAGCAAAACAATAACCATGCAATCACTAAACTCTTGACTCCACTCTAGGTAACCAGGATGGCACATCCTTATCGAATATATTTTTATTTAATCTTATGTATATGTAATGGAGAATATTTAAATGTAAAACCCCATTTTAAAACTCACCCTGGAAAGAGACAATCTAAATGTCACCCCCAAGCTAAATCCAAATCAATATATGATATTAAATTTCAGTGATACAAGTTAGGATTCTGTCCCAATTAATATTATATCATAGCTGATTTCAAAGTTCACAAACCCTTTGGTTAATGAAATCAAACATCAAAGTGACCTTACTATGTCTTAAAATAAGAAGAAGATTTATTTATTCATATAAGATTCCATCCGACCTCTTTCTTCTTCCCCTATACCCATATCAGACGAATATACAAGGAAAATAAAATTGTGGCGAATGGTAATTACAGCTCTCCAAGATCATTATCTTACTTTTTAGATACAATCATATATGTCCCAATACTATAATATTTATTGGTTATCACTTATCTAACAACTATATAGTTCTATTAGGTTATAACTCCATTATTATGATAGAAGAATTCTACATCTAGCCTTCAATCCCCATGTCTAGAAAGAGCTGGCAACAATTGAAGACAACTCACTTCAGGACTCTGTCTAACATTTGTGCCAGTTTTTACGAGCAATTAAAACTGATAGAGAAATCAACCCTTGCCACAGTCGTAATTGATAAAAATTAATCTTTCTTTTTACAACTTTACCCTATCCGTATATAAAATCGATGGTCGTCGATTCCATTTATTTATTTTATTTAGAATGACAACGAATGGCACCGGAAATTTAAAAACCATCAACATTCGACTGTATTACTAGTCATGGAATAGTATTTTATACTGAGCAAGCTTAAAATTATAATTAATATATATCTATGAATCATTTTGGTGAAGGTTAACAAAGTTTACATTGAGGAAGATAAGACTTAAGTTATTCCATTGTTTTAAATAGTTATTGAAAAATTCTAACACACATAATCAGTAGCTTACACACATATTTGATCAAATGATGGGCACCTTTCAATACAACCTAGTCTCCCACCACCAAAAGATCCAGCCCCACTCAGGAAAGTTACACATCAAACTGCAGATTTAAATGTGGCTTTATTTTGTGAACAAAGAAATGCTAATTAATATGCAGTGGTATGTTTAGGTGTGGAGGATGTCAATGTGACACAGGTTGTTCGGGAAAGAGTATAATATGAGACGGGTCATCTTGTTGGAGAGCTGGATACAGATTCAGCGACTCGCCCTTCATCACCAGGCGCTGCATGAGTCAGGAATAGTTTCCTCCGTTCTTAGAGAGAGAGAGCATATACTTACATATAATCTTGCATCTCCCTCCCAAGATTTTTATCAAAGTTGTAGCTCATACATGAAATGGCTGTTACTTGAATGAAGATATCATATAAAAATAAGGATTTTTGCATAAATCAAATAGCAATCGGCATAGAGCTAAAACCAAAATACATATTGTTTAATATGGAAAGCAAAAATGACAGAATGGCTCCAAGTCTCGTTCTTAGCTAGGGGCTAAGAATCTCCCTGTTTTATAAATACTAAGGAAAAATTGAATATCGGTATTTGCAATATTGTTTTCAAATAATTACTAAGTAACATGAATAAAAACATATTTACTAACCTAAATTTCTCCCTCCAATAGAGGATTTGTAAATAAATGAAGTTAACAAATGAATATATTATAAAGTAATGTGATGGTAACTCTGATTTTGATTGCTACACTCAATAAAGTCAATGACAGAATCTTCTTTATGAACGCAGACTACCTATTTTTTTTTTAACTTTCAGATATTTTAAGCGCATTTAGGATAAATTACACTGAGTATAATAAAATATATTATAAACTTACTTTGAATACCAGAATCTACTAAAAACATAGAATCAATCAAATATTATATTTGCTAAAATTGCTGTGATGTAAAAGGAGCATTCTAATGTCTAACACCAAAGTGGGGATGTAAGGAATAAGGAGGGGTAGGATATTGCGGTTTTAAATAGGAATTTGATTAATTTTGGGTTTTATGCAATTTATGCAGCAATATAGTATCCTTAAACCCAAAAATGTTGCTTTTTATTTATGAAAAAATAGCGAACCCTTTCTATACAGACTCACATATCAATGTCACACTTCTTTTGTCTGTCCGATGAAACCATGAATAAGGTTGAATAATATTGTATGAAGTTAGAGTTTTTGATTCTTTTGTATGGTCCAATAAAACCAAAAAGAGAACCAAAATATATCCAATGGAAGTTGCCAAAGTTCCTGTGTGTATAGAGAGATTCTGGTACTGATACTCTTGGGTATTTAACATTCCTGTTACTCTTGGTTGTTCTGAAGAAGTCAATTAAAAAGCTCAACATTCAGGATTTCTAGAGTGTCCTTGGTACATTGGTGTACTTAACATTCCCGAGGAAAGTAGAAAGGCTAGAAAATGCAGGTTCCCAAACTCATGCATTAATAATATGGTCACGGTACCTATATGTAATTACTGTTATTGGTGCCTTTGCCTGCTGTGATGATACCACTGAAAAGGCCGAAAAATCCCTCTGGAGTTTTACAGGGCTCTTGCGTGCATATTCTGGTCTTGGCAATATAGTGTAAATAAGGTATCGGTACTTCTGCCTGCTTCGATGATGTCCTGAATTGACTGGAATATCCTGATACAAATGCTCAAGGTCCTGCATGTATGGCCTGGTCCTTGTGCTGTGGTTTTGATGCAATCAAGACTGAATGGTTTTGCCTATTCAGCAGTAGCATGGTAAAAGGCTGGAAAATCATACAAAATTTACCCAAGGTTCCAGCATGCTTAGCATTATTCTAATACAGTCGGTGTCCAAACTGGTGCAATAAATTGCAGAAATCATCGTACGTAGTTCGTTAAAAACTCTCCTAAGTTACCAGTTAGTATTTTCTTTATTGCAATTAATGCCATCTCCTTTATTTGTTTATAGTTATCAGTGAATATCTGTAAAACCACAGAAGGCATTTTTTTTAGTTAATAGTCAATGTAGGTTCAATAATTGTTTATTATAGGAAAAAAATAATTTCCATATAGAACCATATGTGGCTCTCAATATGTGATGTTGAATGTTTACCATTCAGTGGCAGCAGGAGGCACCAACTGCATGACCATTGGCCTAATGTGTTTATGAAAACTATTATGATTTCTTTTTATAAAGCACAAAGGAGTTTTACCTTCTGGAAAGCATGGTAAACGTTGTAGATACTGTCTGAAAAAAAAGATCTAACAAGAAATTTATCTTTCTGTAAGCGTTCTAAAAGTTATATAGGCTCTGCATTGAGTGTGTGTGGTGTTTTAACCAGTGATTAAACTTTCAGGAAGCGTTATGAATATTGTGAAGATTATGTGAGTAAGGAATTACCATTGATTTGAGCTTTCTGGTAGCGTTATATACAAAAATTGAGGCTCTCTTTGAAATAAACACCTAGCAATTTGAGCATTCTGGAATCAATGTAAACATTGTAAAGTCCGTGCAGTAAGGGCAAGTGGTGGTGTTGCCTGTTATTTTAGTTTTCCTGAAGCATTTTAAACCTTGTAGAGAATTTCTTACAATTTCCAATGCTGTAGAGAAATGCCTTGTTTTGGGACAGGAATTCTTTATAATTGGCCCAGAGTTTAGTGCTACCTTTTGCCGTCTTAATCATGAGGCCATTGTTTTATAACTCAAAGTGCTGGGAGTAGGTTCGTCTTTTCTTAGCATTATTATCTAATTTCTAAGTAATGGATCATAAAGAGTAGTTGATGGGCACCATCGTGAGTATAAGAATGTTATATACGGTGTTCACCAGGGAAGTCTTCTAGGCCAATTTTCATATTATATAGGTTACAAAAGATGCAGATGCATATGCAGATGATGCCATTCTCGTTACATCAATTCCATCTCCTGAATGTAGATCTGGTGTTGCTGAGTCAATTAATAGAGATCTAGCAAAAATTAGGCAATGTTGCAAATTATTGCGTATGAAGTTGAATCTACAAAACTCAAAGTAATATTGTAAGTTGTTCGAGGACAGTTGTTGCTAAACAAATATATCTCAGCATTGATAATGCTTCTTTAACTATGTATTACTGTTTTGATATTTTAGGTTTGATTCTTAATAACAAATTTACTTTTGAAAAACACATTAGGTCGGTGTCTTCTTTAATTGCACAAAATTTAGTTATTATTGAGAAAGTCTGAGATTATCGTTGATTAATCCATTCTGAAGAAGTGTTTTATTTTTCTCATTTTACAATGTTTTGAGTATTGTTTCTGTCTCGTCTTCAGCTGCAGATTCCCATACTTATTTGCTAGATAGGAGCTTACTGTCTATAAAATTTCTTATTCCTGATATACATATTAATCCCTGGAACCGAATTCCAATTAATTTGTTATGCATGTTGTACATTTTTTTTTTTCAAAATTCTGACCATCCTTTACATTTATTCAGTCCCAGACAGAACCACCCTTTTCGTAACACTAGGTATGAAGTTAATTCTCATAGATAGGTCTTTTCTATGATGGTAGTCAATACTATACTGTAATCTAGAAGCTTTGTTCCTGGTATGGCCAAGTTGTTGAATGATCTTTCTATTCGGGTAGTCAAATTGGTAGAACTTCAGAATTTCATATTTGCCGTAAATATTTTATTTTCTAACAGGCTGACATGAGTCTCTTTTCATAGTTTATCTATAGAAGATCTGTTTCGATTATTGTTTAAATATTTAGTTTTAAATGTTTAATACTTTTCATATAGTTTATTAATTTCCTTATCTCCTTTCCTCAATGGGCAATTTACCCATGTTTGACCCATTGGTCTTACAGCATCTTACTTTTCCCAGTACGGATGTAGCTTAGCTGGTACTACTATTACTACTACTACTACTACTACTACTACTACTACTACTACTCATGATGATGATGATGATGATGATGATGATAATAATAATAACCATTAATGTTAGGCTTCTGGAAGATTAGGTGCAGTGAATGCAAGTGGAAATTTAGCCAATGCAATTGAGGATGCACTCAGGGATTTCAGGGTTCTAAAAGCGTTTTAAGCGTAATAGATGCTGTGTAGTAATCGCCAGTGGTATGGTAATAGGAGATTTTAGCCTTCTGGAAGTATTATATGCATTAGAGATGTTGTGTAGTAAGTGCACGTGGTGGTTTAGACTTTTATTTTAGCCTTTTGGAAGTGTTTTAAACATAGTAGATCCTGTGCAGTTAGTTCAAATGGTAGGGTACAGAGGGATTCCAGCTTTCTGGAAACGTTTGAAAAATTACAGAGGTTCTCTGAGCAAATATCTAACAGTGATTATTACCTATAAATTTTGTAGAACCATGCTAGATGTTGCAGCCAGTGTGTCATAAAGCAAGTATTGATGCTGAATATCTTGTTGTCTTAATGAAATCATGGCCGTTGTTCACAGAGAAAAAAACATAATAAAAGATGACCCTGATTTATCTGTTCTTTTCAAACACGGTTTGTCAACATAATCTGCAAATCAAAGAATAGACCCCTCAAAATGTTTAATTTCTAGCCCAAATTCTTTGATATTCCTATTTTTTTTATCTCTTGAATATATGCGATATATTACCACTTATATTTAATGATGGTATGCCTTTTTTTATAAAAAAGTAAAGTGAGTTTCAGCAGTGTGCAAAGATCTGCAAGACTGGTGCAACATAGGAAAGCATCTTGGCATCTGGGGAGAAATGGCAGGAGAGATTTTTAAATCATTTCGTTACCTTCAAGTATCAGGGAAGATTTAATTTCTTTTAACATTAAAAGTTATTGTCATATTTATATAATGAAAAAAAAAATTAGAAAAAACATGAAATATTATAAAACCTTTCGTTCATTTATGGATGTGAACACATTAGAATCTATCGTAAATTATAAAATACTATATTTTTTTATGCAATTACTGTATGTTCATTTATATTTATTTTTATTACATGAAGTAGTTTAGATGAAATTTCAAAAAATAATTTAGTTAAATCCCACTTTTTTACATAAGAATATCCCTCATTATGAGAGTTTTACTTTGATCAATTCAGCAACTATTATGTCATCCAGATTGATGTAAAATAGCTGAAAACCAGTAACCCAGTAAACTGATAGTGAGAAAAAAAGATACAGTATTCTTAATTTTAAAATGAGTAATAAATGTGAAGTTGATATGATTTTGATTATTCTGTTTTATTTCTTCTAAGTTTTCTGAATGTCTCCAGAGAATGTCACATGGAGTTTCCCTCTTCATCTCAGAAGATATTTGTTGAAAACTACACTATCCTAAAAGTAATCCAAAACTCTCTATACATTCAAAGTCCACAGTGATTTCTCACCTCACCAACAAATCAAGATTCCTTTCTCATGCTTTGCATTCACCAACAGGAAAAAATTACAAGACAAAAACTGTCCTTATCAGCAGCTCTTATCACGACATTGGTCCTCCTCACCCCCTCCCCCAACGCCTCACCCTCCATATGGCAATATACACAGGATTGGAGAAAGCATATAGCGGTTAGACTAAAGCTCCCTCATCTCTTCACTAGTAAAAGTAACAATTACATTATACCTAAAATTAGATTATCTTATTCACAATTTGTTTAGTCGAAGCATACTATTTATAAGAAAAATAATTTCAATATGATAGGTACGAGTAGCCTTTATCATGGAGCAGAATGATAACACCTCTGAATGCCTAATCACGTGGGAGAGATAAGGTCTGTAGTTGATAAGAAGCTGCACACCTACCACTAATATATCGTGTTTAGTGTCGAAAGCTTATCAGTCTAAAGTTATTTGGAATCGACTCTCTCTGCTTTTCAGAAGTTCACTACAGGGACATTCATAATAAAAGTGATCGACCAGAACATAACAAGTATCAAATGAAAAGTGAGAAAAAACAAGAACATCTGCCAAAGCCTGATAAAAAGAGTGCGTGCGAGATTGAAGATAACACTTGGGTATCAATTTTCAATTAAGAGGTGAGTACAATATTACATTCTATGAACAATTAATTGTTTTGTGAACTATATTATCTGTGATAGCTGGCAACAGTATATGAACTTTATCTTTATTAGAGATATCATTAACAGAAATAAAAACTGTTGATTTTGTTTTTAATTTTCTTTATATAAGAATTTGATTCAGCTTTGCTAAAACATTCCTCAAAGTATGATTATAAGGTAGTCTATGACAGAGGGTCCTCAGCATTCAGATCTTTGCACTAACAATATCTCCTTCACAATATATAGCTCATTTTTAAATTTTGGACTTATTCTTAATTCTGAAATTACTGTTGATATATATATATATATATATATATATATATATATATATATATATATATATATATATATATAAAAATATATATATATATATATATATATATATATATATATATATATATATATATATATATATATATATATATATATATATAAATATATATATATATATATATATATATATATATATATATATATATATATATATATATATATATATATATATATATATATATATATATATATATATATATACATATATATATATTTAAAAAATATGTTAATACCCAATAAAATTTGCCTTCTAATATGGTTGAACCGAAGAATTTCCCATTTCAAAGCAATATTGATCTTGTCAAAAAAGAACAAAAGAAATGAGAGCATGAGTGCTAATCCTTCTTTATTGGTGCAATATACACATTTATTTGATATTTGTGGTGTAAAACAAAACATATTGAGATGATGTAATTACTAAAACAAAACAATATCTTATTGTTTACACTAATTTTTTTTTTTTTGAAATATGACAAGGATAATATTCTGCTGTGAAATAGCATTTTCTGTTATAATTAGGAGACAAGACTGAGGTACAATATCAAGGTAGATTATTGAAACCTATGCTACAAATTGAACATTTGTATGGCTTTTTTCTATGGGAATTCATCAATTCAAATTGTTACTCTGACAGTTGGGTGCTGTTGAAGAGTTTTCTACGGTGTGCTTTGATGAACTCATCAGCAATATCTATCAATTCTAGTTGGACTTTGTAATGGAAGACTGAGGGTCGGCGGTCGGTAATTCTATTCTTGATGTGTGTCTTCAACAGTCTTATAACCTTTAATGTTCTTTCAGCTTTGGCTGACATGACTGATAACACAAAGAAGGATAAACAATAAACATATGTTGGAACAATCATCTGTATTTATATATGACAATGCGTCCATGAGTGTGTCTGGATGAGTGCCTTTTGAGGAACAAAACATCATTTCCCATCATCAGAGCTCATTGCAGAGTGACAGCCAGCTTGGCAGGTCATCTTTCCTTTGCAGTAGCTACGTGGTGCTGTCTTCAAACAGAATGAAAAGTTATGTTGCAAGTATAGGGACCAGATGCCGTATGCTAGAAACTGGCTGACATTCTTCTGCTGAAAACCTATCCTTCAGCTGTTGTAAAAGGTCATCAACCAACGGGATGACCATTTTGCTCTTTTATTATTCAAGTAGTGTAGCTGACTCAGTGTTACTTGGATGCCGTTGCACTCAAGTTGAGTGTGGTATGGTTTCAGTTGATCCAACTTTCTCTCCAATGTCTTTCACTTCATTGTTGTACCACACTGCTGAAACTCAGCATCAATGTTATCTCTGAGCCCTTGGAAATCTTGTGTGAAACCGCAACCATGTGAATGCCCAGCTAATGCTTTTGTAGTTTTGATGTCAGAGATTTAACGTAATCTGAGCTGTTTTTCAAAGTCACAAATGATATCACATGTTCAAAATTCTAAGCAAATTACAATACAGTACTAAAGTTCCTTGAACAATTCAAGACACACATGGCGTTCAACCCACCGAGTTGTGCCCAGGCCTATCAGTTGTTGATGCTTGGCTTGAGGGCAGTAAACATGTAGCACAGTTTCAAAGACTCTTTGAAGTGTCGGTGAGTTATCTAAAATAAAACTTATACCCAGAATATGTCAGGTCAATCATGTTTGATTTTTGTGGTAGTTCACTGCATCTGACAATAGCAGTATTCAGTACATGGGCATGGCAGTGAATATAGGGTGCCCTTGGAGAAACATCCTTTATATTCCAATGAACTCGTGTGCGTTCACATAACCTTGGAGAGACACAGTCATATGCCTGTTCTCTTTTGTAAGCCAAATATAGGTTATCAGATGTGAGAAACTCTATCAAACCATCAGCTATGGCTCGACCTGTTGTCCAGTAAAAATTCTTAAAATCCAGTAAGATCTTAAAGATTTTTGGACTCTCATAGTTTGAGATCTTGTTTTGATACCGTAGACACACAATAAGATCTTGTTGGTTTGTATAGTTTTATGTGACTTCAACTAGAAATACGGAATAAAATGTAATATAGCCATGTAATGATTCAGTTAGTTTGGCTTAAAATATATGTTATGTGTATTCAGCATTTTTGAAGGGCAGTGACAAATGTTCATGTAGTATTTTATCACTCTTCTCATCTTCCTCTAACATAGCAATGAAATTGCTTTTCTTCTTTCTTTGGGTAAATGACTAATCCACCTTTTCGTCGTGATGGCCTCGTAGTGATATGCCTTGTCACCCAGGTAGCAAGACATAATCAGTATTTTTTTTGAGAGCATGCAAATTTGTCTCCTGATTGGATTTTTCACCTTCTGTACTGCAGAGTTGATGCAATGGTATAAAGTTGAATAATTAAAGAGCACTGTGACCCTCGGTTAGCAGCTTCGATGTGGAAATAATGAATTATTATAGTTAGACAGCCAATCCTCTTTTCAAATTGCCTTCAATAGCTTTTGAGAAAGAGACTTCACAGAGACACTATGTTACCCACCAAATTCATATACATGGGTTGGTTTGATCCTAAATAAAGTGCAAAATGCTCAGGAATCTCCCCTCTGCAATGCAAAGAATATCATATCACCTGCTGCTGCTTTCAACTTTCCCCTACCTTTTGCCCCTCTCCATCTCTTTACTGATATTAGTAACGTCGCTATAGGTATAGTACTCAAGCAGGTGTCTGGCGTCTCGTTACGCCCATCTGTCATCTTCGATGAAAGAAAATATCGAAAGTGCAACTAGTCACTCATGTTTATATCAATATCACCAGAGAATCGTGATCTTTGATTTCTGGCCTTTCCTAAAGGTGTTTTACAGTCTGTTTGAATATCATGTCCTCTTTCTCTTAATAAAAAGGTATTCCAGTGTATATGTAGTGATATTTAGAATGAATAAAGAATTATGGCTGATTTTCTGATTGAACGGCATTGTGGTAGATTGGTTTGACGAGTTGGTGCTTGTTGGAGCACTAAACATTATCTCAAGTTTGTTGACACTTGTTCGGTCACGTTTTCGGTCATTTAACAAATGGTATTTCTTTTTGTATAAATTGTTATCTATTGTCAATAGTGTTAGTCTTCTATTTCTTTGGGTATAAATTGTTCACTAATTATTGTCAAGGAGTTGTTTCTACAAAAATACAAACCATCTTCCTTTAATAGAAGTATCACTTCGTCAAACCCGAAGGTTTATTCAAATTTCACCGAGGTATTAGATTTGTTAGCATGTGGAGGGTAGGCTCCACTCACTAGCCAAGTAGAGCAACTCTCACTTTGACTCCGGCCCCAATTCAGTATGAACGTGCTTCTCTAATGTTTCTGTATTTACTAATATGATTAGCAAACTATAGCCAATGAGAATGCATTAAACCTTGAGTCACTGTAATTATCCTACAGGGTTGAAGATACAAGTAAACACCTTTTACCACCCGCCATCCCCCACTTTTGTTACTTGCAAAATGTGACATAGATGGCTGTTAGTTTTAGTAAAACCAGGTCATATTTCTAAAAAGAGGTTGACATTATTATAATGTGTTTATTCTTTATGTGGTGTCGCTGCATTTGGGTTCTTGAATAAAACCTCTGAAAAAAGTCTTGTAAAAAAAATAAAGTATGATGTACTACATATTTGATACATTTGATCTTTTCGTTTGGATTGTGCATAGTAATTCCAATGAATAGCTGCAAATTATTTCTTGACAGGTTTTAGGCAACAAGATTAAATTTCACAGGGACGTGTTGGAGGGTGCAATTGTATTTATACGGGCTGGAGAGAATTGGAAGTTGAAGAGCGGACCAATCGTCAGATCTTCGAGCGAAGAAGTGCACCAGAGCCATGTTGTCGGTGCGAATGACAGACGGCCCATACACTTCCCTCAATTCTTGGTCAAATGTGGAGTATCCAGATTCCACACTAGATGGTTTCCTACTGAAAAAAGGCCATAGGGTGGGGTTACTCCTTGACTACCCTTTGTCTTTATGAGAGACATTGAGGGCCCGAGAGTATCGACGATGGCTGCAAGGAACCAGTAATAATGGTTGACCATGAACAAAATTACTTGCATTGCTTTGATGGTTGAGGGTGTGGGGATTTTCTGAACAGCTGGTACCATCTCAGGGAAGGCATGAACTCCTTCAGGAGTGACGCGGTACCCTAAGAACGATACTTCATTGGCACCAAAGGTAAACTTGTCATATCCCACTGCAAAGCCGTTCTATTGTAAGCAGTCGATCACGACATGAAGTTGATGAAGGTATTCCTCTTTGAAGGAAGAAGGCAGAAGTGTGTCGCCCATGTAACACACTCTGAAGGGGAGGTTGCCGAAGATACCATTCATGAGGCATTGAAAAATAGCCCCATCACTATTAAGGCTAAAAAAGTATGATTGTAGCTGTATGCATTAAAGTAGGTGGTGATGGCAGTCTTGAGGATGTCTTATGGGTTCATGGGCCTCTGATAATACCCCTTCAGTAAGTCAAGCATGGATAAAACCTTCTCTTTGTTGTGAGTAGGAGTTAATTGTGGCAAGGTTTTGTTGGGAGGCAGTTAATACATTCTGTCTTCTTGTTTATATGCCAGCAATCCCCACACAGATGCAGGGAGTTTTCTTTCTGCAGGATGATATGTAAGGAAAATAAGCATGAGCTTGAAGCGTTTCGGGAAAGTTACATATCTTTCATTTTGGGAAACATTTTTTAGTGATTGCAAAACAATTCGGCAAATGATACTTGACTCTGGCGAACACTGATGGCCCTGTTGTCTTGATATAGGGATCAATACTTTGTTTAGTGGAATGGTAGGCATATTGTGAAGTTTAGGACAGAACACTTCTAAGTATGATGTGAGGAGGTGGGCATAGGCATCCGTGGGTGAGCTGATGTGGAGAGTAATTTTGTAGGCTGCGTTGAAGAGGTGTCGACGAGTAAGAGTCTGTATTTACTAACTGTCATGGAGCAACCTCATCCAAGAAGTGGAAATGGGTAAGGAAATCAACACCGATGATGGGCAAAGGGACGTCAGCAAAGAGAAACTTTAAATTATATTTGGCACTCACAAAATATAACATAATGGCCTCTTAACCCTGGATAGGTACGCTCTTCGGACACCCCTTTAAGGGTATACTCGGACGCGCTTGAGCCGGACGCAAAAAGAATTCTTGAAAAATCAGTTTTTGCAGTAACCTCCTTTTTTCTTTTGCCAAAAAAAACTTCAATGAATGCTTAAAACAACTGTAAAGATAAATACTACTCATCTGCAGAAAAACTATTTATTATAAATATTTTAAAAAATTAGGTAGAACAAAAAAAAAACCTTACATAAAAATTCATAAAAAAAATATTTATACATATATACACAAATCCTTTCAGGAATTGATTCTTGAATGTTTAGGACACATCTTGATGTATTTTGGATGAAGTCAGATCCATGGAGGTGAAGATCTGAAATGAGAAAAAAAGGGTAACTTTTTTTGGCCAAAAACATTTGTCCCAATTTCATGAATTTTTTTGGGTACCCAAATGAAATAGGAAGTGGCTAATTTTTTTAGAGAATAAACATGTGTTATCCTAAAATAGAAATATGTAAAAAAATCTTCATTATTTTGTAAATTACATTTATATCAGGGGCCATATCTAAAGGTAATTTTTTGAGTACTTAGAAATTTCGTAAAAAAATACATAAATTTAGTATATAATATGATATTTATGCAGGTAAAAATATACCAAAATATCACAAATTCTATAGGGAACAAGAATATATATAGATAGAGCAACTTACGCTTCGGATATGTCCACAAAATGGCCGCCAACCACACTGACTCAAACTCCCTAATCTGCCACTTGAAATGTAGGAAGGGTATGTCAATTTCAAGGTGTTATTTACTAATCTAATTATTCTTGGATATGCATAAAAATTGTAAGGTGGGTTGCTGGATAATTGTCGATTATTTTACGACTATAAAATTAAAATTCTGACCCCAAAAAATTTTTTTTGAAGGGAAATAAAATCGAAAAAAAACAAAAAAATTTAAAACAATGTAATATTTTAGCTAAAAAAATTTGATGATATTCAATCAAAAAAGAAGTAAACTAAATTTTCCGAAAAATAAACATCTTGATGGTTCATTACTCTGTGATAGTTCCTTAGTACGTAGTAATTTTGAAAGAAATGGGACAAAACGAAAAAGTGGCAATCACAGGAAAATGGAACACATACCTATATATACGCCATATCTGGCTAAAAATAAAGATAGGCATGGGTAGCCAGATCATCTAGAAACACTTTCCAACACTATAAAAATACAAGTTTTGCGACACTACTTGCCAATTCCTTACGGTAACATGACTAAGCAAAAAAATGCAAAACAAATAAAAAGGGGCACTCGCGGAAAAATGGCCAACATTCTAATATACGGCATTTCATAAAAAAAATTCAGCCACGTGCTAGGCAAACCATCAAGGCACATTTTCCGACAAATAAACATCTAAATGAATCATTACTCTGTGATAGTTCCTTAGTACGTAGTAATTTTGAAAGAAATGGGAAAAAACAAAAAAATGGCAATCACAGGAAAATCGAACATATACCTATATATACGCCATATCTGGCTAAAAAAAAAGATAGGCATGGGTAGCCAGATCATCTAGAAACACTTTCCAACACTATAAAATTATAAGTTTTGCGACACTACTTGCCAATTCCTTACGGTAACATGACTAAGCAAAAAAATGCAAAACAAATAAAAAGGGGCACTCGCGGAAAAATGGCCATTCTAATATACGGCATTTCAGAAAAAAAAATTCAGCCACGTGCTAGGCGAACCATCAAGGCACATTTTCCGACAAATAAACATATAAATGAATCATTACTCTGTGATAGTTCCTTAGTACGTAGTAATTTTGAAAGAAATGGGAAAAAATGAAAAAATGGCAATCACAGGAAAATCGAACACATACCTATATATACGCCATATCTGGCTAAAAAAAAAAGATAGGCATAGGTAGCCAGATCATCATAGAAACACTTTCCAACACAATAAAAATATAAGTTTTGCGACACTTCTTGCCAATTCCTTACGGTAACATGACATAGTAAAAAAAATTAAAAACAAATAAAAAGGGGCACTCGCGGAAAAATGGCCAACATTTTATGATACGCATTTCAGAAAAAGAATTTCAGCCACGTGCTAGGCAAACCATCAAGGCATATTTTCCGACAAATAAACATCTAAATGAATCATTACTCTGTGATAGTTCCTTAGTACGTAGTAATTTTGAAAGAAATGGGAAAAAACGAAAAAATGGCAATCACAGGAAAATCGAACACATACCTATATATACGCTATATCTGGCTAAAAAAAATAGGCATGGGTAGCCAGATCATTTAGAAACACTTTCCAACACTATAAAAATATAAGTTTTGCGACACTACTTGCCAATTCCTTACGGTAACATGACTTAGCAAAAAAATGTAAAACAAATAAAACAGGGCACTCGCGGAAAAATGCCCAACATTCTAATATACGGCATCTCAGATAAAAAAAAAAGACATGCACGTGTTAGCCCAACCATCAAGGCACACTTTCTAACACATAAACATGAAAAAAAAATCAATAATATACGGCAATTCCTTACTACGTAGTAAATTTTTACAAATATTGAAAAAAACAGAAATTGGTAACCGCAGTTAAATACCCAATATACCAATAACTACGTCGTATCTGAAAAAAAAAAGTCACGCATGGGTAGCCAGATCATCTAGACACACTTTCCAACACTAAAAAAGCAAAAGTTTTACGACACTATTTGGCAATATCTTACGGAAAAATGACTTGGCAAAAAAATTAAAAAAAATAAAAAAGGGGCACTTGCGGTAAAATGCCCAACATTCTAATATACAGCATCTCAGTTAAAAAAAAAAGACATGCACGTGTTAGCCCAACCATCAAGGCACACTTTCTAACACATAAACATGAAAAAAAATCAATAATATACGGCAATTCTTTACTACGAAGTAAATTTTTACAAATATTGAAAAAAAAACAGAAATTGGCAACCGCAGGTAAATACCCAATATACCAATAACTACGTCGTATCTGACAAAAACAAAGTCACGCATGGGTAGCCAGATCATTTAGACACACTTTCCAACACTAAACAAGCAAAAGTTTTACGACCCTATTTGGCAATATCTTACGGAAAAATGACTTGGCAAAAAAATGAAAAAAAATGAAAAAGTGGCACTCGCGGTAAAATGGTCCTCGTGGTGATGAACGACATTTTAACTAAAAAAAAAATCATGCACATGGTAGCCAAACAATCCACCAAGACTTTCCACAACTGATAACCTATACAAGTTGCACCATTCTACGACAATTTCATAATACGTAATAACTTTGATAATTATGCAAATTACCTTAGAAGGGTAAACTCGGTCGCGCTCGACCCCGACGCGTCTCAGAAATCGGGGAAGGAGTACAACTACAGCAATGCACATCTGGACACTACTAGAGCGTGTAGGGGAGACACCTACTGCAGGTCGATCACCCACAAATTCAGTCAGGGGGGTGAGTCACGTGAGAAAAACCTCTTTTTTTTGACGCTCGGGGTCGCGGACGACCCACCGTACCGTTCCAGGGTTAACATGGGGTGGAGATCACAAATCGTTTGGCAGCTAATATTTGGACTTTGGTGGCTTAGAGAGACCAAGTTTTCTCTTGTAGAGAACAGCAATCACCGGTGTCTACCAAAATTTGCTTGCTGTACTTTCATCATGTAAATTTTAAAGAGTATAGATATGGGAGGCCACTACCAGAAGCCCTGGTCTTCTTAAAAGTCTTTAGGTCACTGAACACTGTTTGCACATTTTTACACAGTAACTATGAATTTAGGGTGGTAGTAACATATCTGTGGTCAAATGGCATCAAAAGGTTCCTGGAGAGTTCACTGGTTGTGGTGTGAAATAGTGGTGAAACATTTTGGTGGTAGGCCCCTTTGTCACCACGTATGCACATCGCAGGGTGTGTGCTGTGTCCTACCACATTCTGTCATACTGCATTCATGTCTACTTCAGTTGATGTTGAATAGTTGTCTTCTTCATCTTATTTAGGGTATTGATTGTGGTATGGAAGATGGTGAATGGGTTTTCCATGAGTTGAATTTGGTCACCAGAACCTTCATGGGTAAAACGTTGACATTAAGGATGGCAGCACATACAGGTTAGGGCAGGCGTCATACCCAAAGGGCACAAAGTAGTTTCACTACCATATGAGAGCTATTTATGGCAGGTTGAAAGCGAACGAGATCGTCATTTCCCAGACGGCAAGCAAAGACTTTTAGTTCCCAAAATATTGTGGAGAGCTTAAAAATATTGGTTATATGGGCTGCTGGCAATGGTGAGTACTGCTCCAGGACATAAGTTTTTGGGGCGTAGTACGATATTTGGGTGTGTCTTTGTTCACAAAGGGAATCATAGATTTCCCAAAAAGTTTCGTTGGTGATAGCCCCGAATATATAATCGGCTTTGGTGATTTAGCTATTTATGCCCCTTATGTGAAAATGAATCTTGCTGCGCTGAAATCAAGCGAATTCTTCCCTACTGGTATGACTATGTCAGAGAGAGAGAGAGAGAGAGAGAGAGAGTGAGAGAGAGAGAGAGAGAGAGAGAGAGAGAGAGAGAGAGAGAGAGAGAGAGAGAGAGAGATAAATCAGGGACGGAATCACCAAACAGTATGGTGCAGCAGTAAGGGAAAAGGCAGGAGGAAGCTGTTCCTTCTGTGGTCAGCAATTGTGCGAATGGGCTATTAGGTTATATCAGAGAGGCTTTAGGTATGAAACTAAACTTTTTTAAACAGAAAACGAGCCTATATATAAGTTCTTGCAAGCAAGAACCTCACTAAACTCAAACAAGCTAATACATGAAATGCCAAGCTTAAACAGCTTCTTTTGTCTGTGTGGAGAGAAAGCAAGATATACAAAAAATAAGAAAAAAATACCATTACATTATATGGGAGTGTGTGAAATATTTATGGTAAAATTTATAATCCCCTATATTCCATAGGTTTCATCCGTCTAATATATATATATATATATATATATATATATATATATATATATATATATATATATATATATATATATATATATATATATATATATATATATATATATATATATATATATATATATATATATATATATATATATATACATAATACTATATTCATTGCCCTTCTCTTCACCTCACGTATGATACCAAGATTTTCCTAAATAGGACCTTCCTTTACTTTTTTTAGTTAATTCACTGGAAAATCAGTTAAAAAGCATATCTTCTCTTTCAAAACTATGCTCCAAACCTAAACCTTCAGTGAACCTTTCAGAATTACAATCAATCTTATCCTCTACCTTACTATGAATCCTTGACATTATCATACATTATTTCCTAATATTTTACTACTACTATTATTATTATTATTATTATTATTATTATTATTATTATTATTATTATTATTATTATTATTATTATTATTATTATTATTATTATTATTATTATTATTATTAGCTGATGAAAAACCTTACTTCAAAAGGCAGGATGCTATGAGCACAATGGCTTCAATAGGAAAAATAGCAGAGTGAGGAAATGATATAAGGAAAATATTATACGAATGAGAAAAAAAATAATAAAATATTTTATAAACTATAAAAACATCACAACAGATATAACATTTATAAACTATAAATAGACTTATGTCAGCCTATTCATCATGAAAACATTTGCTGCAAGTTTGAACTTTTGAAATTATACTGATTCAACTACCCTATTAAGATCATACCGAATCTTGGTTACAGCTGGAATAATACTTCTATATTATTAATATTCAGCATCATGATTTTGAAGGCATGGCTATTAGATTGATTGATTTAAAGTTTTCAGGCAGTGGCTGTTAGAATTAACTGAATGCCTTGTATTACGAACAAGATGGATCTGTCCGGAAAGATCTGAATGTAAAGGATAATCAGAATTATGAACCATTTTTAGAAACATATATAACCAGCTAATTTGATAGACCGTAAGTTTCTGTCCAACAAATTGAGATAAGAACCAGCAGCTGAAGACCAGACAGGAGAACAATACTCAAAACAAGGTAGAATGAAAGAATTAAAACAAGTCTCCAAAGTATATTGAATATGGAAGGTAATAAAATACCTGGAAAATCTTTTCTGTGCAATCAAAGATGATACAGAGCTAATGTGTTTCTGAAAAGTAAATTTGCTGTTGTGAATCACACCTAAAATTTCATAAGTCATACAGAGTTTGAGAAACATTATCAATGCTGAATTCTGGATATTGAGGAGCCATTTTCCTTTATCTAATTACAAGCATATTTTGAGTTTTGTTAGGATTAGACTACATGCCCCATAACTTACACCATTCACTTATTTTATCTAGATTTCTATTAAGGGATTCAGCAAACCGATATCTACATTCATGAGATGGAATTAACGCAAGGAGTGTAGCATAATATGCATATGCAATAAGCTTGTTTTTTAGACCAAACCACATGTCATGTGTATAAAGTATGAAAATTCAAGGACCAAGAACACTACACTGAGGCTTACAAGATATCAAATTTTTTTTATACCCACTATGGTGCCCATCAACACCAATTTACGATCTATTACCTAAACATTCAGTAATGATGCTAAGAAACAACCCACCCAGTCCCAAATGGGACGTTCTTGACTGGAACAGGTTATATAGATACTCAAGCTCTGACCAATTAAAGTTCAGTTGCATTCACGAGTCTCTCAGTTATAATCTAACTACTCGTCGGCACATTGTTGATCACTGGAGTGTTAAACTACCACCCGTGCCTTACTCCATGATGATGCAATCCTCTGACACTGACTCAGCTATTAACGCTGCCCATGGGAAACTTTAACCTACTTCCCACGTGCTGAAGTCCAGTTTTGCTTAAAGGGCTTAACCCTGTCAAACAATAAAGCTGAATATGTTCTCGCGACCATCCCTGGGGGACACTTCCCTTAAATTTCCAATTGGCTGTGAGAAGAAGGGGATACCCCATGATGTATGAAACCCTTAAATCATACGTCCTAGAGCAGTACTCGCCATCAGCAGCCACCCACATAGCAAAGGTTTTTTAGCTCTTTCAATAACTTTGTGGACTATAAGGCTTTGTTCTCTCTCAGGGAAATGACAAGTATTGTTCACCTGCTTCCTGCTGCTGCATTTCTCATTTTAAAGTGAATGTATTTCGAGCACTTTGGGTAACGTGCCTACACGAACCTATGCATGTGTCATCCACAATGTTAAAATTTTGCCCAGGAAGGTCCTGATGACCAAAGTCAATTCCTTATGGACAGCCACTTCAGTGCCTTCGGGACCTCCACCAACTCCTCCATTTCAAAGGAGGTGATTAACTACTCAACTTTGACCAAAGTTAACGTGGGTGCTGTAGGACACAGTCTCCCACCCCCTGACGTGCCAGAGTGGCGACAAACCAGCCAACCACCCGTACATACCACCTGTTGCTTACGCCCCAACCACCGACCAGTTCAGTAACTTATCAACACCCATCATCCGCAGTTAGGCTACTACCACTTCATATTCAGGACTATCGCAAAGAAATTTGCGAATGGTTGTCAGTGAATAAAAACGTGTAAGTATGCCATAACTAGTGGCGGTGGCCTTCCCTGTCACTAATCTTTTCTTTTTACATGAAGCAGGTAGGGCCGTATGATTCTTGATAGACACAGGGTTTACGGTTCTTTTATGCCAAAACCACTCTACAGTACATGATGTAGTCTGTCTAAATATGCCAACATACACTTGGTAGCTGCCAACAGACCTGTGATACCTATGCATCGTTATAAAACTCTCACATTATTGATTGGAACCGCCAAATATATTGAAAGTATGTCGTTGCTGACTTCAAATTGCCAATCCTCAGTGCGTACTTCCTCTCCCATTTCCACCACCAGGTAGACATAGCTCACCGACACTTAGTCAACAAGAATTCATCCTCCTCAACAGCTCTACAACCCAGCCCCTCTCTCCTAGCTTTCCATATCAGCACACGCATGGACACATAAGCCCAACTTCTCACATTGTACCCAGATGTTTTCCTTCAAGAATTTCGTCCAAAAACCATGGTTTCAGCGTAATATGGTAATTAGAACCATATAGAGATGACCGGTGCCACAGTTTTCACCAGATTCTTATATCTGTCACCTTATCGTTTGACAACCGGTAAACAAATATTCGTCGTATGAGAAGAAATGAGCTTTAGCAAAAAGGCCTCCAGTCTAATGTCCTAAAACTTCTAAATAGTCCAGAAGAAAGCTGGCGCTCTACATCCGTGTTCGGAATACAAGCCCCTGAACTACAGTAAGAACATGATCACTACACTCTCCCATACATTGCCGACGTGACCTCCTACTTGCACAGATCAAAAGTTTTCTCCATGTTCTACATCCTAAACGGGTATTATCAGGTGCCCAAGAACCCAGAGGACATCCCAATACTGCCATCACCACCACATTTGGTACAGAGAATTTCAATTGCTCATTTTGATACCTTTGTACCAACCGTGTGTCACACGATCGTACATAGTAACGACATTTCATTTTGTGTATATATTATACTTGTATCTTCGCTCTTCCCTCGCACTAAAAAGAACCTGAATAAACAGGCCTGTTTTTATCACTGTTATCGGTGTCGGTTTTGAACAGGAAATTTCCTGTTCCATTGAGCTTTTGTACATAAAGGAGAGTGTTCTGTGATAACCTCTCTCAGTTGCTTTCATCCTGTCTTTGAGTCACAACCTTCTCTCGGCCCGTCACATTGGTGACCCCGGAAGTTGACTCGCTCCTCCCGCCTTCCACACCTCTTCTCCCTCCGTCATTGGTACTATGGTGGACTCTACGGAAGTTAATGCCAGGGCTCCCCCATTGAAACTTTCGTCATTTGCCAGTGGAGTGGCGTTTGCTTGGTTTCAGCGCGTAGAAGTCCAGTTTCGCATCATGGGCGTGACTCGTTCAACCACCAAAGCAGATTATGTTCTCATGCCGATACCTGAGGACACCTTCCCGGAAATATCCGACTGGCTTTGTGAACAAGGACACACCCCAATAGCATATGACTCCGTCAAAACATACCTTCTGCAGCAGTACTCGCCGTCGTCAGCCGCCTGTATAGCAAAGCCTTTTCAGCTCTCGCAACAAACGTTTGGGGACCAAAGGGGTCCACTCTCCCTCAGGGAAATGACCAGTATCGCTCGCCTGCAACCTGCTGCAGACGGCTCTCCTTGTGAGGTGAACCTACTTCGTGCTAATTGGATTCTCCGTTTACCCGGACCTGTACGGGCTGCCAAACCCGATGTCGATAGTTTACCCATAAATGACTTGATGACCAAAGCCGACGCTCTTATGGACAGCCACTTCAAGACCTCTATCAACGACTCCACCCCTGATGAAGAAGACGCCTATTCAATGTCAACCGAAGCTGATGTGAATGTCATAGGACATACATGCCTACCCCGGACGTGCCGAAGCGGCGACAAAGCCACCCACCACGCACCCCTCACTCGCGCTCCAACCAACGACTTCTACAGCCTCTTACTACCTCCCATCCGCCGCAGTTTTGCTACTACCACTTCAGATTCGAAGCAACCGCGAAGAAATGTGCCAAGGATTGTCAATGGCCATAAAACATGTAAGTAGGCTATCGCTCGTGGCGGTGGGCTCCTGTATTTCTAATCTTTTCTTTTTACATGACGCATGAACGGGCGTAAGATTTTTGGTAGACATTGGCGCTTGTCGTTCTCGTTGGCCAATGGAACTTTTCAGGACATGACGTAGTCTGTCTATATCTGCCGACGTCCGCTTGGTAGCTGCCAATGGATCTGTGATACCCACCTACGGTTACGAGAACCTCACATTATCGTTCGGAAAGGGTAAATTTGGTGGGAAGTTTGTCGTTGCTGACGTCACATTGCCAATCCTCGTTGCAAATTTCCTTTCTCATTTCCACCTTCTTGTTGATGTCACCCACTGACGATTGGTCAACGCAGACTTGTATTTGTTGAGACCTCTTCAACCCGCCCCCTCCAAATTCGCCCTCCACATCAGCGCACCGATGGAGGCCTACGCCGACCTCCTCACTTCGTACCCAGAATTTTTCCGTGTAAAACTTCGCCAAAGGCCCACGGCTCCTACCAAGTATGGTATTTATATCCATATCAAGACGACGGGACCATCAGTCTTCGCAAAATTCAGAAGTCTGGCATTGGAACGATTGGTAGCCGCCAAACAGACATTCGCCGAAATGGAGGAAATGGACCTTTGCCAAAAGGCCTCCAGCCCATGGTCGTCACCCTTACACATCGTTCTGAAGAAAGACGGCTCCCTCCATCCGTGCGTGGATTACAGGTGCCTGAACAGGCAAACAGAACCAGATTACTACCCCCTCCAAAACATCGCCAACGTGACCTCCTACCTGCACTAAGCGAAGGTTTTCTTTACGCTCGACCTCCTGAAGCGGTATTATCAGGTGCCTATGAACCCAGAAGACATCCCCAAGACCGCCATCACCACTCTGTTTGGTACATACACTTTCAATTACTCCTATTTTGGCCTTCATAATGCTGTGGCCACGTTTCAACGTGTCATGGATGGCATCTCAGGGGACCTACCCTTTTGTGTATGTTATGTGGACGACATACTTGTGTTCTCCTCCTCGATAGAGGAACATCTCCTTCACCTGCGCATCGTGGTCGAACGCCTGCAACAAAACAGCCTTATAGTCCGGTACCACGAGTTTACCATTGGCGCCAACGATGTGTCGTTCTTAGGGCACCGCATCACTCCTGAAGGAGTCCATCCCCTCCCTGAGAAGGTAGCAGCTGTTCAGGACTTCCCCGCGCCATTGACCGTCAAAGCTCTGCAGGAATTCTTGGGTATTATCAACTATTATCATCGTTTTCTGCCAGCCATTGCCGCCAATCCTGCTCCCCTCTACGCCGCCCTCAAGTGCAAGCCAAAGGACCTGAAGTGGGATCCCCTTCAAAAAGCGGCCTTATGCAATGCAAACCAGGCCCTATCAGCCGTTGTGGCTCTCACTTTTCCTATCCCACATGCCCCTCTCCTTCTCTCCACCGATGCCAGCGACGTCGCTATTGGTGCAGTACTTGAGCAGGTGGTCAACGGCTCGCACCACTCATTGGCCTTCTTCAGCAGAAAATTATCCAAGGCAGAATCGGATTATTCTACCTTCAATCGCAAATTGCTGGCAGTGCACTTGGCTGTCCGTCACTTTTGCCATTTCTTAGAAGGTACGCCCTTCGTCATTTGCACAGACCACATGCCTCTGGTGCACGCTTTCAATCGACAGTCTGACGCCTGGTCTGCCTGCCAACGCCGACATCTCTCCTCCGTGGCTGGATACAATTGCACCCTTCAGTACATCCCTGGGAAAATGAATCCTGTTGCCGATGCCCTGTCAAGAAACATGTTGGCAGCCGTTCAACTGGGATTGGATGACCATGCCTTAGCTGAAGCCCAACGACAGGATCCAGAGTATCAAGCATGTAAGATATCCTGCACGTCATTCCGTTGGGAAGACTTCCCCCTCGAAGACTCCAACAGCACCGTCCTCTGTGACCTCAGTACTGGTAGATGGCGACCCTGGATTCCTGCTCCCATGCGCGGGCAGGTATTTGATTTCATTGCGGCCTTTCACATCCCTCGTGCCTTTCTACTGCACAGCTGCCGAAGACGAAGTTCATTTGGCACGGCATTTCTAAGGATGCTAAGGATTGGGTCCGCCTCTCTACTTCTTGCCAAACTTCCAAAGTACACCAACACACGGATTCAGGAGTGGGCACCTCTCCTCAACCTCAGCGTCGTTTCACACACATTCACGTCGACGTTGTAGGCTCCCTAACCACATCACAAGGACATCGTTACCTGTTTACCGTCATTAACCGCTCCACTCGTTGGCCTGAAGCCATTTTCATGGGTACTGCAACGCCCGCCTTATGTATATCTGCCTTACTCTCAGGATGGATTGCAAGATTTGGTATCCCTGAGCATATTTCTTCTGACATGGGAACCACTTTCACCTCTCAATTGTGGACATCATTAGAGAATTTCCTGGGCATCACCCTATATCAGACAACTGCCTACAACCACGCTGCCAATGGAATGGTTGCACGTTTTCATCGCACCCTCAAAGCAGCTTTGATGTCCCGCTGCAAGGATTCCAACTGGGTCCTCCTGGGACTAAGGACTACTCCTAAAGACGCCCTCGACGTCTCGGCAGCTAAAATGGTGTATGGCGACTCGTTAGTCGTCCCTGCCGAATTTTTTCCTTCTACAACCTCCTCCGATGATTTCCAGCGCATATGTCACATCATGGGAAAATATACTCCATGCCGCCAGACTTACAAGCTCCCAGCAAAGCATTACATACCGACACACTTGCACTCTGCAACGCACGTCTTCCTGTGCAACGACACTAGCAACTCACCTCTAACGCCTCCTACACGGGCCCTTTCCTTGTGATCTGACGCAGTCATAAAGCATTCCTACTAAACATCTGTGGCAAAGAAGACTGGGTCTTCATCGATCGTCTAAAACCTGCTTTTATCCTGCCAGATGACCCGTCTACAGTTCGCCTCTCTAGATCGGGGCGC
>NC_090767.1:38162164-38174664 GCF_036898095.1 Palaemon carinicauda
TGTTATAAATATTTTAAAAAATTAAATAGAAAAATAAGACCTGACATAAAAATTCATAAAAAAAAAGTTTATACATATATACACAATTCCTTTTAGGAATTGATTCTTGAATATTTAGGACACATCTTGATGTATTTTGGATGAAGTCAGACCCATGGAGGTGAAGATCTGAAATGAGAAAAAAAGGGTAACTTTTTTTGGCCAAAAAAATTTGTCCAAGTTTCATGAATTTTTTTGGGTACCCAAATGAAATAGGAAGTGGCTAATTTTTTTAGGGAATAAACATATGTTATCCTAAAATAGAAATATGTAAAAAAATCTTCATTATTTTGTAAATTACATTTATATCAGGGGCCATATCTAAAGGTAATTTTTTGAGTACTTAGAAATTTCGTAAAAAAATACATATATTTAATATATAATATGATATTTTTGCAGGTAAAAATATACCAAAATATCACAAATTCTATAGGGAACAAGAATATATATAGATAGGGCAGCTTACGCTTCGGATATGTCCACAAAATGGCCGCCAACCACACTGACTCAGACTCCCTAATCTACCACTTGAAATGTAGGAAGGGTATGTCAATTTCAAGGTGTTATTTACTAATCTAATTATTATTGGATATGCATAAAAATTGTATGGTGGGTTGCTGGATAATTGACGATTATTTTACGACTATAAAATTAAAATTCTGACCCAAAAAAATTTTTTTGAAGGAAAATAAAATCGAAAAAAAAAAATGTAAAACAATATAATATTTTAGCTAAAAAAATTGATGATATTCAATCAAAAAAAAAAGTAAACAAAATTTTCCGACAAATAAACATCTAGAGGAATCATTACTCTGTGATAGTTCCTTAGTACGTAGTAATTTTGAAAGAATTGGGAAAAAACGAAGAAATGGCAATCACCGGAAAATCGAACACATACCTACATATATATACGCCATATCTGGCTAAAAAAAAGATAGGCATGGGTAGCCAGATCATCTAGAAACACTTTCCAACACTATAAAAATATAAGTTTTGCGACACTACTTGCCAATTCCTTACGGTAACATGACTAAGCAAAAAAATGCAAAACAAATAAAAAGGGGCAATCGCGGAAAAATGGCTAACATTCTAATATACGGCATTTCAGAAAAAAAAAATTCAGCCACGTGCTAGGCAAACCATCAAGGCACATTTTCCGACAAATAAACATCTAAATGAATAATTACTCTGTGATAGTTCCTTATTACGTAGTAATTTTGAAAGAAATGGGAAAAAACGAAAAAATGGCAATCACAGGAAAATCGAACGCATACCTATATATACGCCATATCTGGCTAAAAAAAGAAGATAGGCATGGGTAGCCAGATCATCTTGAAACACTTTCCAACACTATAAAATTATAAGTTTTGCGACACTACTTGCCAATTCCTTACGGTAACATGACTAAGCAAAAAAATGCAAAACAAATAAAAAGGGGCACTCGTGGAAAAATGGCCATTCTAATATACGGCATTTCAGAAAAAAAAAAACTTCAGCCACGTGCTAGGCAAACCATCAAGGCACATTTTCCGACAAATAAACATATAAATGAAATATTACTCTGTGATAGTTCCTTAGTACGTAGTAATTTTGAAAGAAATGGGAAAAAATGAAAAAATGGCAATTACAGGAAAATCGAACACATACTTATATATACGCCATATCTGGCTAAAAAAAAATAGGCATGGGTAGCCAGATCATCTAGAAACACTTTCCAACACTATAAAAATATAAGTTTTGCGACACTACTTGCCAATTCCTTACGGTAACATGACTAAGCAAAAAAATGCAAAACAAATAAAAAGGGGCACTCGCGGAAAAATGCCCAACATTCTAATATACGGCATCTCAGATAAAAAAAAAGACATGCACGTGTTAGCCCAACCATCAAGGCACACTTTCTAACACATAAACATGAAAAAAAATTCAATAATATACTGCAATTCCTTACTACGTAGTAAATTTTTACAAATATTGAAAAAAAACAGAAATTGGCAACCGCAGTTAAATACCCAATATACCAATAACTACGTCGTATCTGACAAAAACAAAATCACGCATGGGTAGCCAGATCATCTAGACACACTTTCCAACACTAAAAAAGCAAAAGTTTTACGACACTATTTCGCAATATCTTACGGAAAAATGACTTGGCAAAAAAATGAAAAAAAATGAAAAAAAATGAAAAAGGGACACTCGCGGTAAAATGCCCGACATTCTAATATACGGCATCTCAGATAAAAAAAAAGACATGCACGTGTTAGCCCAACCATCAAGGCACACTTTCTAACACATAAACATGAAAAAAAATCAATAATATACGGCAATTCCTTACTACGTAGTAATTTTTACAAATATTGAAAAAAAACAGAAATTGGTAACCGTAGTTAAATACCCAATATACCAATAACTACGTCGTATCTGACAAAAACAAAGTCATGCATGGGTAGCCAGATCATCTAGACACACTTTCCAACACTAAACAAGCAAAAGTTTTACGACCCTATTTGGCAATATCTTACGGAAAAATGACTTGGCAAAAAAATGAAAAAAAATGAAAAAGGGGCAATCGCGGTAAAATGGTCCTCGTGGTGAGGAACGACATTTTAACTAAAAAAAAAATCATGGACATGGTAGCCAAACAATCCACCAAGACTTTCCACAACTGATAACCTATACAAGTTGCACCATTCTACGACAATTTCATAATACGTAATAACTTTGATAATTATGCAAACTACCTTAGAAGGGTAAACTCGGTCGCGAACGACCCCGACGCGTCTCAGAAATCGGGGAAGGAGTACAGCTACAGCAATGCACATCTGGACACTACTAGAGCGTGTAGGGGAGACGCCTCCTGCAGGTCGATCACCCACAAATTCAGTCACGGGGGTGAGTCACATGAGAAAAACCTGTTTTTTTTTTGACGCTCGGGGTCGCAAACGACCCATCGTACCTATCCAGGGTTAAATGCTGAGATAACTGACTATACGATATCTGTGATATCGATATTCTAGCCAGTTCTTATCAATACATCATTTGGAATGGTCATCCGAGCAAACCAGCTATACTCCTGTGATGGAGATGTTAACACGGTTGTTTTTAAAGAATAAACCATTTTAAAGTTAACTTGATTGACTTTACTTGAAGATGTAACATCCCAACTAACACCCTCAATGTGTGTTAACAACAGTAGCACCCTAATAAATGGTGGCAGCGGTAAAACTCTAAGAATCAGAGAAAGATCTTCAAGAATCAAAGAATAAAACTCTAAGAATCTGAGAAAGATCTTCAAGAATCAGCGAATAAAACTCTAAAAACCAGAGAAAGATCTTCAAGAAATCAACAGTAATGAATCTACAATTTTGACTAAGTATCATAGTCCATCGAAGAATGAAACATTTAATGAATGTTATACATACAAACTGATGAACTGGATCTTCAATCAACATCCTAAGAAATCCAAGGACTGACGTTCAACGCTTACAAAACATATCCAGGAAGCACTACATTCAACGGAAATCGGACCGAAAACATTCACCCAAACATCAAGAGAGAGAGAGGAAATCGTACCGAAAACTTTCACCCAAACATCAAAGAGAGAGAGAGGAAATGACGACATCACACACCACCATAGAAGCTAAGTACATTTCTTATTCATTTCAGTATTGAACAGTGAGGTGTAGTTATCACGAGTCGTTAGTCCATTATTACTGAGGTGAGTGGTTTGCTAATCTTCTATTTTCCTTTCATCAAAGGAAACTGTGTTCAACTCCGAATTCTCATCTAGAATTTTTTTATCTCTTTGTGCTAATTCCGTTTTCTTTCAGAAATTCTCGGGAAATATCTTTATGTTCCGTTTTCTTTCAGAAATTCTCGGGAAATATCTTTGTGTTCCGTTTTCTTTCAGAAATTCTCGGGAAATATCTTTGTATTAGTATCATTGTTTTGGGGAATTTTGTTTTAATCTTTATCGTTGAGTGCTTATGCGTTTACGCAGTGGACGTCTGTATTCATATAGATATTTTGATAGAATTGCAAGGGGTCGAAGAGATAGGAAAACAAATACCGTAAACATGACTCTCCCTGTGAGCCCAGCTGCTGGACCGAGTAACCCTCTCCCGATTGTGATACTTGTAAATGCTAGGTCAGCAATCCTTCCTTTTCAGGGTCGGGTTAATGGGTTCTTGCCTCAAAATGTGGAGTCATGGATTTCATCCGTCGATGCCAATTTAAATGCCAAACAAATCGTAGACCCTTTTGTACAATTACAAGAAGCTAAAAGTTTTATAGATTTTTCCAAGGGAGATGCGAGTGCGTATTTAAGAGGTGTTTCATTTCAAGAAGCAGTTACCTGGGATGATTTCAAAGTTAGGTTACGCGCGGTCTATGGGGGTGAAGAAGCCTTGGATGTAGTATTAACGTTAAGAAATACACTTAATAAAGCCACTATGACTTGGCTTAATGTTATTGAGAGAGCAGCTCTTATAGCCGATAGGCTTAATGAATATCAGGATATTTTAGGTAATTCCACTTGGGTTACTAGAGATAACATCTCCGTGAAAGATTTTTTACGATTGATGTATTTAACTTGCATGGCACTTATGTTGCCTGAAGCTTTAGTGCGGTGTTTTGTTAAGTGTTAACGCCTGCAAGTACGGAATTGGATGTACATAAACAGATAAAGAAACACATGTCTAAGTGTCCTGACCTTGATCCCGTGTTGACTCAAGTTTTTGCAAAAATTGAAACAAATCACAAGTAAATGTAGTTAATAATTGTCAAGTTGCGGGAATGACTTGTTATAATTGCAAACGTCAAGGTCACTTGATCGCGGACTGCAGAACGAAATTCTGTTCGATACATAATAGTTCGACTCATTCACATAGTCAGTGCTACTCGCGTAAGACACAACAGAATCCTAGAAATTCACAGTCAATTCCACAGTCAGTTCCATATGGAAATAAAAAGTAAAATCCTCATTTTAATAAGAAGAAACAGCCAAACGTCAATGTAGTTCAGAATCCCAAACAAACAAAAAGTTCTTCTAATAACGCTGAGCCTGGGTCGTCAAACCAGACCTCGCAAGGTCAGACTAATTTTCAGAATGTGCAGAGCAAAGCAAATACCACATAATTAACTCCAGTGAGGAAGAGAGTGATGTTGGGTCAAGATCATACATGTCAACATCAGTAGTATTGAATAATCAATTCAATGTTTTATCAGATCATTGTGAGGCAATAGATTTGCCTATGAAACATATGGACGAATTAAGTAAATCAGTGCATGCTCCCGTAGATTTGCGACAAATTCATACAATAATAAGCCAAAATGAGTTACGACCAACATTATATGCTGTAAATTTAGAACACAAATCCTTTACGTAATTTTTTTACTCTGGTAGTCCACGTAATATCATGGATTTGAGGATACATCATTTGTTGTTTTCGAACTTTCCGATAGAAAAATCCGGAGTGAGACTCTCGGGTATAGGAAATAATGAATTAAATGTAATAGGCATATCTCATGTTCAGTTCAAGGTCGGTAAGCGCACGTTTGCCGATACATTTGTTGTTGTACAAAACATTGATATGTATCCAGCTGTAATTACAGAATACCCATCTATGGGCAATCAAAACATTATCTTAGCCCCTGCCAGGCACGGCGTGTATATCAAAGGAAAATTCTATAAGTCTTCTAATACCCTAAAATCAGTTTTGGATAAAAAGGAGACAACAAATGTAACCGTAACGTACGTTGAAGAACCAATAGCTTGTCTCACTAATAAAGAAATAATATGCGCGACCCAGCAGAATTCTCGTTCACCCGTAATATCATCTTGCACGCAATCTATCGAGCCAAACGTACCTTCGAATTTAATAGTGCAAGTAAAGAAAACATTACCGGGATCTGGAATATTAAACCTTTCCAACACTTTGAAAACTAACGGATTGTCTGTCACACAAGCTATTTATACAGTAGGCTCACATCAACAATGTAATATTGAAGTTTGTAATCATTTAAATACCACTTTAGTAATTCACAAAAATCAACATATCTTGGATGTAGAAGTTTATAAACATTGTATTCTTACCGTTGCTGAAATCAATCACTCTCAATCAGTTGCGGATGAATCCCTTTTGCAGTCTATTAAAAATAAAATCAATAAAGACATTCAAGACGAAGAAATTCAGCAGAAAATTTTTGAACTTTTAACTAAATATCATGATGTTTTTTCCACTATGAATGGATCCTTAGGAAAAACAGATGTGATCGAGCATCAAATAAGGTTAAAGGAAAAGCAGATAATTATCTATGTACCCTCGCACAGACTCCCTATGAGATTCCAGAATGAAATAAATGATGAAGTAGGTAAAATGCTAGAAGAAGGAGTCATTAGGAAATCGAACAGCCCTTATAATTTTCCATTAATAGTTGTACCGAAAAAAGATCGAACATGGCGTATCTGCATAGACTTCCGTTGTCTAAACGAGGAGAGGATCCCTGATTGATTCCCAGTACCAGGTGCTGACGATATTTTGTCTTTGTTAGGTCAGAATAAATATTTTACCAGTTTGGACTTACTTAAAGGCTTTCACCAGATATCATTAGAAGAAGATGGTATCCCATACACAGCCTTCAGCACAGCCAGGGGACATTATGAATTTTTACGAATGCCTTTTGGTTTACGTTGTGCTCCCATAACATTTACAAGAATGATTAACATAGTGTTTGGAGACTTGCTAGGGAGCTAGGGGATATATTGCATGCCTATATGGACGACCTTGTAATCTTTTCCAACACCTTAGAAGAACATCTACGTAAAATAGAACTAGTACTACAGAAACTAAGACAACATAACTTAAGGGTAAAGATTAGTAAGTGTGAATTTTTAAAAAAAGAATTGATATATTTGGGTTTTAAGGTGTCAAGCCTAGGTCTTAAAGTAGTCCATGATAAGGTGTCGGCTATCCGTAACTTTCCCATACCTACTAATGTCAAGGGAATGCAGCAATTTCTGGGTTTTAGTGGATATTACAGGTGTTTTATACGCAATTATTCAATAATACCCACTCCCTTAACTGATCTTTCGAAGAAGGGCGTAGATTTCATATGGTCTGAGCAGCATCAACAGGCGTTTAATACCTTGAAAGATGAACTATGTAGTTCTCCTATCTTAAAATTTCCTGACTTCGGTAAGGAATTTTTCATTGCAACAGATGCCTCAGACTTAGGAGTAGGAGAGGTATTGCTTCAGCAATATGATAAAAATATTTTCCCGATAGCTTTTTATTCTCGAAAACTGAGAACTTCCGAAAGTAAGTATGCAGTAATAGACAAGGAAGGGCTAGCTATTGTTAATTCACTAGTGCATTTTAAGTTCATAATATACGGTTATCCCGTTAAGGTTCTTACTGATCATAAACCACTAACCGAATTCTTTAAAGGCTTCAACCACAGCCCCAAACGAACTCGGTGGCATTTGATCATTCAAGACTTTGGCGCGAGAATCGGGTATTTACCTGGGAAAGAAAATATCATTGCTGATGCATTATCACGCAACCCCGTGTCATCTTATACGGAGCCTTTAGCTGAATTAATAGATATATCAACATCCATGCCTATTGTTAAAATGATATCTGAACAAGAAGATTTGGGCTGGAGCGCTGAATTATTACAGACTGAGCAAAGAAAAGATCAGAAATTAGAAACAATTATAAATGCTTTGAAAGGTGATCATAAGGAAAAGGTATATATAAAGTATAAGCAGCAGAATTATATAATCAAAGATAATATTCTGTGTAGGACCGTGACAAGGAAAACCCGCAATACACCACATGTAACTAACGACCAGGTAGTGGTACCAATCTCACTTATTTCCACTGTCCTAAATCGGTTGCATGCAAATCTATTGCATGGACACCCGGGGTTCTCATTTATGTCACAGAAAGCCAAATCATTGTTTTATTGGCATACGATGCTTACAGATATAAAAAAAACACATAGCTAATTGTCACACATGTCAGGAAAACAAAGGACAAACGAAAACACCTGTCAGCCTAGGGGCTTATCCCGTGCCCAATCAACCCTTTGAAAGAATACATTTAGATTTGTTAACAGGATTTTACGAGTCAGACAGAGGAAATAAGCACTTCTTAGTAATTGTAGATGCTTTAACTCGATATACAGAACTAATAGCGCTTAAAACTAAAACTGCGATTGAATACGCTAGGAAGTTTTATGAGTGTTACATTTGTAAACATGGAATTCCACACATGATAATCTCAGACTCGGGTGGAGGATTTAATAATCACTTTCTTACCTCATTGTGTGAATTCCTTAGCATAAAGAAAATAAATACTATGATATATCACCCAGAGTCGAATAGGCTAGTGGAAAGAGCAAATAGGAAGGTTTTAACTATATTAAGAGTAACACTAGGGGGATCAGACCCCGACTGGGATATTGCAATACCTGCGGTACTGAGTACTCTGAATCATTCATATCATATATCAATTAAAATGTCACCGCACGAAGCATTGTATGGTACCCCAGTTAGAACGCCTTTCCATGTATTAACGCCTACAACTAATCTATCAAATCCTTTAAAAGAATGTATAAATGCGAGCAAAAGTCGTTTTGATATCCTTCGAAAGAATCTAGAAGAATCACAAATCATAATGAAAAGGAATCATGATAAAATAGCGAAGCCAACTAAAACATATACCGTGGGTGATTAAGTACACATACAGGTAAATGTACGTAAAGGACTTAATTATAAACTAACACCTAAGTTTGAAGGCCCATTCAACATTTTGGTAACATTAACGGCCAATAGGTTTAGAATTCAAAACATATCCTAACCCACTGATGAGAGAATCGTACCATTGGCTCACATAAGAAATTGAAATAAGAGGGAAAGAAGTGAGGGAAAGATTTTTATTTGTATGTTAAAAGTTTTCTTCTTAATACAGAAGTAATTACATATATTTTTCTCGTTACAGGTTTCCAAGATGAATTTTTTGTTGTTGGGAGTGATATTGTTCGCTCAGATATTTTTCTCGTGTGGGATGAGCTCTAAAACTAAAAGTATACATTTTAAATATGGCACTATAGTTGAAAGACAAGAAGACGTTTTTATTACATCAAGTAACGTAGTTGTAGAAGTGCAAATGCAAGCAATTTTTCTCCCAGAGAATGACGTCACTCGCTTAAAAAGCGCCATTTCAAGGTTTGCTGTCTCATTAGATGAATTGCATAGAAGACATTTTCCTTTGAATACAGAGAGTTTGCTTGGATCGACACCAAAAGTTGCAGAGATGCTGTCTGATGACTTGCAAAATAAGACTTACAAGACAGAATCTTTGGCTCGTGACCTTTTGATGTGGACTGTAGGACACGAAAATATTGAGAAACGTAACCCGTTTATTTTTGCTGCACTAAACATCTTTGGGTCTATTGCAATTTTAGGTTTAGGAATTTCCAATCGTCTTGAGATCAGTAATCAAAATAAGAAAATTGAGATTTTTGACTCATGAAGATGAATTGATTATGTCAGAACTAAGGAATCAGTTAGCTTCATTCAATCAAATTATGAGTTTAGTAAATGAACATTCAAGTAATATCAATCAGATTATGGAAGTACAGGATTTGTTGGCAACATTAACGTATTATGATTCAAAAATAGATCACATTCTTAACAGAATTGCACATTTCATTATGAAATCAAAAGATTATGTGGAAGCTATCACGTTAGCGACTAAAAGTATACCCATTTGTTGCCAATAAAATATTTAAAGTTAATTGTGGAGAACGGACGGGAGAAACTAGGCTATATTCCTTTGTTAGACGCACGTAGGTTAGAATTTTATTACAGCCTAATTACAGTAAGCGTTGAAAATAACAGGATTATGATTACAATTCTCTTTGATTCTTCTGTTGCCTGGCAATCTTACAGGATATCACCATTTTCGACTTTCATGACGAATCACTCAAATCCAGTAATATCCTGTTTGACAGGACACGTATTGATTTCCCCAGACAAGGAAACATATACGGTCAATAAAGACTTAAATCGCTTAACTCACTGTTCAGACGCAATGGATAGAAAAATATGTACAGCTGACTCATTTGAATTCCATGAAAACTTAATGGATTCATGCGAGTTAGGTATAGTGCTAGACGGTGCTCTCTCCCATACAAGTGAAAATTGTCTGGATAAGCTTTATCCCTTTGACAATAATGACTTCAATTGCAGACTGAACAACGGCTCGTGGATACGATACGACAAGGCCGGCTTCAATGTATCATGCCCAGACGGATCCACGTCCTATTCCTAAATCTTCGTTGTAGCAGATGGTTGTATCGGGACATCCCCTAATTCCATGGTGAAAGGAATCAAGACCATCATCAGAGAACGAGTCTAATTCGCGAACTTCACATGGTCAACAACGGTTCCATCATTACCTCTCCCATACAACAAACAGGTAGCCAAGCGGTTGATAAAATTGACCGAGATGGACCACCCGTCACCGACTTATAAAGAATTTCTTCACCCCATACTACTAGCAGGAACAGTTGTGACGGTGATGATATTTATCGCCGTCAACATCTTTGTTTGGCGTAGGTTAAGGAAAATAGTTTGCAGCTCAAACAGAACGTTTTGCCCTGTCCAGACAAAAATCCTTATTTGATTCAATTTAAAGCCATTTGAAAGTGGCCCCTTCATTCGCTAAAAGGAGTAAAATTGTCTTAGAAAAGTGTTGTGTAGGAAAAGCAGTTAGTACGCCAGTAATATGTTAATGAAGAGACTATAGAACATTTGCATTTTTAAAAATCATTTTAAAAAACATTTAAAAAATAAATCATTTTTTTCGGCATCTAATAAAATATATAAGCCAGAATATTAAAAAAAAAAAAACATAATCTATGGGCATCTAATAAAATATATAAGCCATATATATATATATATATATATATATATATATATATATATATATATATATATATATATATATATATATATATATATATATATATATATATATATATATATATATATATATATATATATATATATATATATATATATATATATATATATATATATAGATATATAGATATATATATATATAGATATATATATATATATATATATATATATATATATATATATATATATATATATATATATATATATATATATATATATATATATGTACGAAACCGTGGTACGTGTACGTACCAAGAATTCGTGTTTGTGCACTAAAATTGTATCTTTACTAAGGTAACAAATATTTTTATAAATTACCGTATTATGATAATCTATATTTCTGACAAAGGTAACAATTATTCTTTAACAAAGTTACCGAATCATATGTATATCAGTATTTTTTTTTTGGTACCATATAATCATTTGCTAGCAATGTACCATATATGTGATCTGTATTTATCATGCATTTTTTCTTTGCTTTGGTAATATCTGTTCATATGCATTATTGTTATTATTGTTTTTTATGTGCCTATTTTTCATCCTCATTTGCTTATGGCTAAAGTTAAACAAAGAATAATACATATATCCAGTCACACTCCTAATAAACATATTTTGACGTGTTGTTGATTTTTTTTTTTTTAAATTGAGATTGCTGGCCGAGCTGATGTAATAATCATATATTACCTGTTTAAAACACATGACGTAATAGGTCATTGTGAAGTAGAAGCTAGTGTGAGAAGTGTTGTAGTCTGACAGATCATAACAGGATGCAAATACCAGATCTCAGCAATGTAACATTTTTATGAAGAATAAACACAAATATGAACCGTGAGAAAGAGTTGTGTCACCACCGGATGCAGGTGTCTTCCTATACTAATGTTTAGTTTACATTCTGTGTTTAAATGCTGAGATAACTGACTATACGATATCTGTGATATCGATATTCTAGCCAGTTCTTATCAATACATCATATGGAATGGTCATCCGACCAAACCAGCTATACTCCTGTGATGGAGATGTTAACACTTGTTTTTAAAGAATAAACCATTTTAAAGTTAACTTGATTGACTTTACTTGAAGATGTAACATCCCAACTAACATACTCAATGTGTGTTAACAACAGTAGCAAACTAATATATAGACCTTATTATTAATTATAAAAGGAATATGCTCTCTCTCTCTCTCTCTCTCTCTCTCTCTCTCTCTCTCTCTCTCTCTCTCTCTCTCTGAATTTTGTTTTAATTCAGTTGTATCTTCATATTTTTTTTGAAAATTATCAAAAGATTCTATATATCATTATTCGATGTTTCGATTATGGGAATAGTAACGCATCGGAAGGAGATCACTTGATTTCCCTCTCGCCTTCTGCCAGAAATATGACGTCATCAGACTTTTTTTCTTAAATTTACGGTAAGTTGTACTAATCTTATACCTAATGATACAGACCACTATAAATTTTGATATCGTT
>NC_090767.1:38184664-38197164 GCF_036898095.1 Palaemon carinicauda
GGAAGAACAGATTGTGTGATGTTGGCCCTGCACGACTACATAGGAGAAAAAGAAGATCGATGTCATCGCCAACTACCACGGTGTCCTTGGTGTTTGCACATGCAATGGCTGTCTCCACTATGAAGACATCTGCATCTGCCCTGGCATGAAGAATATTGTTGTGCTGCCGTTGAAGGTCATCACTCAGTAGATTGATGAAGCTTTGTTTATTTGTTTGGTTGGCAAGGAAGTCATCTTTCTTCATAGTACATACCATGTCCTTTGTGAAGTTGACAAGGGGACTGCTGTGAGATCGAACGCGCCTGCTGTGCGCTACATCTTTGGTGGAGGGTGCGCTCACATATCCATCAAACACTATGACAGCTTTACCATACCTGTCTCCAACATATCGTATGTAGTGACTGGAGATTCCTTCATAGGTCTCGCCAAAATTCCAAGGAATTCTGTGTAGCAATGCCCCACCATCCAGAACATATTGCACATTCTGTGGCAGCACTGTGTTGCGAACGGCAAGGGGGAGTTGTTTCCAAATGGCCTCGGCTAGCGCTGGCTTGTCGGCCTCAAGCAGGATATCAATGGTCTGAAACAGTGCTGGTGGGTAACTGCATAGTTCGTACTTGAAGACATCAGTGAGGTCATCACAGCGGGATCCTGCCGTACTCAGACGTTGGAACAACAGTTGTGGATCTATCAGAACAGATTCTTTGCCATTTTTCACTGATGAACGTGTGTCTAAAGTCACAACCTGATTTTTTTTCTTGAACGAGTGATCAAGAACCTTTTTGCCAACCATTCCATCTAAGATCTTCCTGCCCACTGACGCTGCTTGGTCAGCATTGACCGAATCTCCAGCTGTGATGCCAGTGTCAATGCTTTGCAGAGTTGGATGGTTTCCGAAGGGATCCTTTGATGACACGTAGCCAATGAGTTTGTGCGTGTCATCTGTGTCCCGTGCTTGTCGAGCTGCTCTTTGTTCTTTGTGCTGGTCACTGGTCCCATACAGCACTGATGTGTAGTCTTGCAAGGCCATGTTGACCTCTGCACATATGGGGGTGGACAGCAGCCACGTGATCCTTTGTGACTCGCTCATGCCATGGCCCCTTGTCAGTCCCCCTGTGGTTTTCACACTTCTCATGAGCACTTGCTCGATCAGAAGATCTGTGGACAAGCCGGCCCAGTACCGATCTGAGCGCCGCACTACGTGATATCCATTCTGGAACTGGTGGTGGACCTTGGGGTGCTGAATAGACAGTTGTGCCAGTCACTGCAGGTAGACGTAAATAGATTTGGTGTAGAGATTGTGGCCTGCAGCTGCCAGGTAGGGCAACATGTCGTGCAAAGCGTGCATGTGCAGATGCCAGTCACCAGTGCGTTCCGACCTCAGGAATGTCCTCAATATGTCAATCATGTCCATGTATTGCAGCCATAGCTGTGCAGTACGTAGATCCCTCATCGATTGTCGGGCAACATTCATGATGTCACGAACAGAGTCCAGAACCGGGGCTGAAAGGATATCTTCAGTAGAACACTCACCCTTCATCAATGAATCATACAGGTCTCGCAGCTCACACAGGTCAATTGGTCCAGCTCCCACACTTTGCGACTCTGACTCGGTATCATGTGGATCTATGGCTGCCTGTGCATCATCTATGCTTTGCATTATCTCGTCTTCACTTGGTTCGTCATCTTCTACAATACCCTGAGGACCATCATTCTAAGCCTGCGAACAAGCAGGCACTAGCGTACCAAGTATCCTTTCTGCGAGGAGAGTGTTCAGTGCTGCATCAACCAAGAGATGCCCACGGATAGCTCGGTCATATGCCTTGCCAGACAGCATGTGCATTACAGTGTTCTCGGCATACACCAGTTCCAGAACAACGCGCAGTCCAGATCCTGAAATGATATTTCCAATACTCCCCGAGAAGCTCATCAACATGTGGAAGCCCCCCATGCGCAGTACAATCTTATGCAAGTCACTGCCCTCCGATTGACTTTCGATGATGGTAAGCGCCTTCCACCAAAGTGATTGGTCAAATGTGATGATGACCTTTGCGTTGTACTGTTTGGCGTGCTCAGATAGAAATGTCAATGTTGAATAGATGCAAGTTGGATCACTGCTGTTCATGTCGATCATGGGAAGCAGGAAGACTGTAGACTGACCTGGATGTACACCAGTGTGCACGGCTTGCATCATGCCAGACCATGCTGCTCGTGGTGAGCGTAATGTGAGGGACAGCTTCCAGAGGAGGTCAAGGTTGGTAGATCTGTCCTTTTCCATCTCATCTTGTAGAACCTCATACCTCAGAGTATCTAGCCCATCGCAAGGTGTTGTCAGATGTCGGATGTTTATTCGGCCCACAGCTACAACATCCTGCAGTGTCACAGACACACGTGGCACTCTTGTTGATGTCCTGGTACCTGGAGTGACAGACGCAATCATTCCCATCCCGTGGAATGTGTTGAGGCCATCTATTGTACGGATGTTGTGATCGACATTGTCCGCCATATATTGGATGAATTGCTCTGGCCGGTAGTTTGGTATGTCTGTCCCTAGTACAACTGCTGCACTCCGTTCATACCTTTGTATCTCACGATAAGAACTGCAACATCCGTGGGCATGGAGCGTGTCGATCAAAAACTTTGATGCAAAATGATGGTGCATCTGTACACCCAGTCCTATCTGTAAGGGTGCCAGCAGCACTCGGGGCCGAATTGCCTGCATGATAGCTTGCCCTAGAGAACCGACTTTTCTATCAGCATCTCGGCCCACAAAGAGTGTTTGAAGAAGGAGCTCTAGTGATTCAGGTAGGAACGACATGGCTTCTTCTGTTGAGGACATTTCAGTTGTACATGGGTACATATCTATCGACTGTTGTACAGATTTCACATCACTTTTGTTGCTTTGCTTAATCAGTCTCATCTTCTCAGCTTCATATGATGTCTCCTTTGGCCTTTGATGGAATTCGTTAATGATCGCAGAGGCCCTGTGGCAAAAGGTCACAACATTCTCTTTGCCATTTATTTCTGCGATGGTGATATCCTGACCAAAGTGCTTTTGGATACATTCCTTCATGTAGGTGAATCCATAAGGTGAGCAATCAGTTCCAAGAAGAAATTTCCCCATTTTTCCTATGAGATCCGGTATCGTTGTCTGTTCCTCGTCATTGGCTTTGAGGTACTCTGCGACTTTTATGAATGCATCATTCCATGTGTCATCAGCCGGTCTACCATACTTAGGTCGCTTGCTTGGCACTGTAAGGGATTTTGACGAAGGAAAAATCTATTTCTGGGAAGAGACCTGTGACGCCCGGTGAGACAAGTCCTTTACACTTTTCTAATATAAATCTTCCAAATATACTAGAGAAAGATAAAAGCATGGAATTCAGATGTTACTACCCTCTTGCGAGCACCTTGTGGGTGTCGTGTATACAACAGGGGCGTGTGAAAACCACTATTCACAGGCTGTCTTCCATTTAGATAATTCCTCCATCAAAGGGAAGGGCCGTAACAGGCCATAGAGAACACAGTTGGCCCACGTCACCGACACCTACCACGCGCGCCCTCTAGGTCATCCTTCTGCAAGAACATATGGCTTGGCAAGGGAAAAAAGGGGTGCGTCCATACAAAAAAACCGGGAAGGGTTTCACCGGGCGACACAGGTCTCTTCCAAGAAATAGATTTTTCCTTCGTCAAAATCCCTTTTCTGGGGCGACCTGTGACGGCCGGTGAAAATGTACCAGAGAATGCCTTCCAAGCCCAGTACAATAATGACATAATGAGGAGAATACAAACACCATGTAAGACAATAATATGATATAAAAACTGTAAGTAAACATAAAATTACAAACTAGCCAAAGGACATAGGGGACGTAAGCATAACTAAAAATTCAAGGAATGGTAAATACAATAACAGTTAAATCATAGGAATTAAACATAATAAATAACTTAGGGCTAACGAACCACCCAGGAGAGTGGCGACGTGGTGTGAGTGGCGGGTAGGAGGGAGGAGAGAAGAGATGGAAGAAAGGAATAAGCAGAGATTAATGGGGAGAGATAAGACTTCCCGCTGCAGCCGTAGGGTATTTAAGGGCCTGTAAGTTCTTTAGATAGTGGCGTTTGAAAACCATAGGAGATTTCCAACCCGTATACTTTTTAAGGTCATCAAAGTCCATATTCTGGAAGTAATTGATGGAGGTAGCTACTGACCGTATATCATGAGCATGGGGAAATGATTCCAGGTTAGCATGTTTAATGAAGTAGAGGATTTGTTGTTTGATACCTTAAATGGAAATAGTACCCCCTTGTTCCCTGATAAATAAGGAGCCAGCCGAGCGGGTGGCAGTCCTAGCTAAAAAGACCCTGAGAGTAGTGACTGGACACAGAGAAGGTTCCTGGGGAAGAGAGATAATCTTCCAAGGGGACCACCTATTTTGCGGGTCCTCAATTTTAGCTAGGAAAGCTCTGTCTGGAGAAAGTAGTACTTCGCCTGAAAGGAGGAAATCTATGTTTTCCGGGTTACGTGAGAGAGCTGCTAGTTCTGAGATTCTAGCACCTGAGACCATAGCCGTTAGAAATAAAGTCTTCCTAAGAAGAGTGATATAAGCGCAGGACTCATTGTCCGTGTCTGACGCAAGTTTGAGGATATCGTTCAGAGACCAAGAGACCTTTTGTGGCCGAACCGAAGGTCGAAGCCTAGCACACGCTTATGGAATAGATGAGAAATAGGAATCCGCCAGGTTAATGGTGAACCCAACCAGGAAGATCTTCTTCAAAGCTGACTTGATGGTGGTTATAGTGCTAGCTGCTAGGCCTTTGTCAAATAAGAACCTAAAGAACGAGATGGCTAAATTCGGAGACATACGAGTATGGTCTGAATTTTTTAGGAAATCTGCTAGTTTCTTAACGGCCAAATCATATTGACGAAATGTCGAGTCCCTTTTGTCTGCTTCGATGAAGAGAATGTTTTCCGGGTCAATGTTTGCGTCTCTACGAGCTGCAAACTTCATGAAGTCCACAAAGTTAGGGTTTTGGCTATCCTTGAGGAATCTGACACAGTCTGAGTTTGGATTACTTGGGTCAGTTTGGGGAATGGAATCTGGAAGGGACGGAGTTTCAACTCGAGGAGGAGAGGAAACCAACTGCTCTTTAGCCAGTGAGGTGCTACTAAAGCCACTGCCCCCCGGTAGGAGCGTAGTTTGTGCAATACTTTCATTAGAAGGTTCACTGGTGGAAATAGGTAAATCTTCCTCCAATGGTTCCAATCCAGAGTTAACGCGTCTATGGCATAAGCCTGAGGGTCCATGTTTGGTGTCACATAACAAGGAAGTTTGTCATTCATCTGAGTTGCAAATAGATCTACCTGGAGGCTCGGAACCAGTCTGAGTATCCACTGGAATGAAATTATGTCCAGAGACCATTCCAATTCCAGTGGTTTCGTCCTGGATAGTGAGTCCGCCATCACATTCTGGACTCCCGCTAGGTGAGTTGCTGACAGGAACCAGTTCTTTTCTGTTGCCAAGGCAAAGATAGTGACCAGGATCTGATTCAGGCTGGGCGACTTGGATCCTCCTCTGTTGATGCAGTGTACTACGGCTGTGCTGTCTGACACTACTCTGATGTGGGTCGACCTCAGAGGAGAGAGTCTCTTCAGGGTCAAGAACACTGCCATGGCTTCGAGAACATTGTTATGGAAGTGTTTCATGGCGGGTGACCAAGAGCCCTGAAACATCTGATGTTCGGAGTAACCCCCCCCCCCCCATCCACTCAGAGACGCGTCTGTATGAATTGTCACTTGTGGAGGTGGGAATTGAAGAGGAACCCATTTGGAGAGGTTCTGCGGTTCGGACCATGGTTGTAGCCTCATTTTCAAGACAGAGGGGATCTTCGAGACCTTGTTTCTTAAAGGTACTGTAGCTCTCTTTCTTCAAACTCGATTGATGTCTTTGAGTTCGGCTTTCAATAGGCGATCTGTTACTGAAGCGAATTGGAGAAGGCCGAGGATTCTTTCTAAGGCTCTTCTGGACACCTGTTTGTGTTTGAGAAAATTCTTGATCTTGGAAGCTATTTCTCTTACCTTTTTGGAAGGGAGAGACAGCTTGTGCTTTGAAAGGTCCCACTGAATGCCTAACCATTCGAAGTGGTCTGATGGTAGTAGGCGGGACTTTTGGAGATTGACCCGAAATCCCAGGTTGGCGAGAAATCGAAGTACTTTCTTCATAGCTCTGTTGCATTCCAGGGCCGACCAAGCCCAAATGAGCCAATCGTCCAGATAAGCAACGATCTGTATCCCTTGGTTCCTGAGTTGTTCTAACACTGTCTCTCCCAGTTTCGTGAATATCCTGGGCGCAATGTTGAGGCCGAAGGGCATGACTTTGAACGCAAAGGCTTTCCTGCTTAGACGGAAATCTAGGTAAGGAGAGAAGTTTTGAGCTATTGTTACGTGATAATAGGTGTTGGTAAGATCGATAGAGGTGGTAACGGCCCCACGGGGAAGTAAGGTCCGTACCTGAGAGATAGTCAACATCCGGAACTTGTCGCAGAGGATGTAAGAATTTAGCTTTGACAAGTCCAGGACCACTCTCAATGCCGACGAGCCTTTCTTTGGAACTGTGAATAGGCGGCCTTAGAACTTCAGCGATCGAACCCGTTTGATTGCTTTTTTCTTTAGTAACTCTGTGGTGTACTCTCTCAGGATGGTAGTGGGTTTCTGGAAGAAGGTCACTGGTGGAGGAGAACCTTGTGACCATTTCCACCCCAAACCTTTGGAGACTATGCTGTGAGCCCACGGACTGAAGGTCCAATGGTCTCGAAAGTGGTAAAGTCTCCCCCCTACCAGGACTATATCATTGCGAGGGAGTGAATCTAGGTCCTTTCCCTCCTCGAGCACCCCTTGTCCTAGGTCCGCCTCGTTGACGGAACTGTCCTCTACCCCTGTAGCTACCTCTCTGGTGTCCACGAAAGGAACCTGAGGGTTCGTAGATAGGGTTGTATGTGGGTGAGGGCATCCAAACAGGGTTAGGTTGTGTACCTGGGGGAGCAGTGAGGTAGACCACCTGTTGAGGGGGATTCGGTTGCAGAGTCGTCGAAGCAGCGGGAGACTGTGATGACGAGTGGGTAACAGATGATTGATGGTAGCGACCCCGGTTCGTCTTGTAAGGGGCAAATCCCTGTTTCTTCTTGAAGAAGGTTTGCTTTTGGGCTTCGACCTTCCTTTTGGCACTGAGGCCCCACCTCACTTGCAAATTTTGGTTTGCTCTCGCAGCATCTTGTAGAACCTTGTTCACCTCCTCCTGAGGAAAAAGGGTTTTACTCCAGCAGGGGGAAGCTATCAGTCTGTTCGGTTCATGTCTGATCGAGGCCTCAGATAGAACGTATTTCCTGCAACTAACCCGAGCCGAACAAAACTCGTGTAGGTCGATTTGGAAGGTCAGCGACAGGTTCTTTGTGAGTACCCGTAATAAGGTTTCAGTCGAATAAATCGAGGCTAGAGACTCCACGGAGGTAATGGAGTGGAGAGACCTAGCTAACCTATTCCGTGCCTCAAACTCAGTCTTTAGAAGATTTTCCGGTAATTTGGGAAGCTTCTATGAAAACAGATTAGAGGCACAGTCTGGGTCTAACTTCCCTACTATGAGAGTAGAGGAAGCATCGTCCCAGATAGTCGAGGTACTCGGGATGAGCATGGAGGTGGGGTCCGTCTCTTTAAGAGCCGGCATGGCAGATCCTTCTTTGACAGCTTGAAAAGAAAGACCTGCCACTTTATCCGTAATAGGTAAGGTAATAACGGAAGCAGTTGTAAATATGGTGTAGGCTCCTTTGTGTGGGGTGAGCTTGGAATTAGTGCACCCCCAGTCCGACAACGTCCTCTCCTGGAGAGCTTGGGCCTGCTCTTTAGGAAATATTACCCTTTTCCTTCGGTACCTTGTCTAACCTAACCAAGGCATGTTCTTTCAAACGGATGAAGCCGTTGAATGGGAATTCTAGTCCCGGAGGGTAAAATTCTAGGTTCTCTAGAGGGCGGGTGCCTATGCCCTCCAGAGTTATGGCACCATCTATATATGGAGCATGTAAGGCAAACCTCCAAGGATTGTTTTTATCGAAGGGAGGTAACTTCGATGCGTCTGGGGCTGAAGAAGGAGGCATCTGAGTTCCTGAATGGATCAGATTCGCCACCATATCTTTGAGCTCCGTCATAGCTCCTTGGTTTGTCCTAAAATGTTGTTGTATCTGCTGTTTTATCTGTTCTTTAACAATATCCCTGATCAGGTTGGCGGATAAGGAGGGATCCCGAGCACGATCCGATGACGAAGCCCTGGACTTAGTGGACTTCGTCTTTCTAGTAGTCACGGTTTTAAGTGAAGTAATATGAGCATCAGGATCCTTTGAGGGTCCCGGGACCGGTGACACAGATAATGGCAAAGCTGAAGGCTTAAAGATACGTAGTGGCTTCACCTTGGGTCGTACAGGAACGGAGGGATCCCGAGGAGAAGCCGTATGCTTATCAAAGCCGTGAAAGGAAGTAGTAGAGGAAGGAGTGAGGGATGAAAGGGGGTCCACCAACTCATCACCACCTACCTGCTCATCCATGGGTTCGACGTCCAAATCTAGAAAGGACGCGTCCTCCGTCAATAAAACTTCTTCCTCCGTTGGAATGGTTGCTCTAACCACCTCAATTAACGGGGTCGCTGTCTCCGGTGGAACTGCCGCAGTAGTAGAGCCCGGGAATAGGCGAGAGGCCATGTCTCCATCAAGGAGATAGTGTGCGCCAGACGGAGCATTCCTCCCAAAGCCTGACACCCACGGACGGAGAGCAGCTCTTGCCTCCCGGAGAGATTCATCATCAGCCTGAAAGAGGTGAGGGGATTAATGATGAAGAACCAATTAGTTCATCGCAAAGGATATTAACAGGAACAAACTAGAACCAACTTACATCATCGCTCAGGAGTAGGGATGACACCTCGTAGCAGAGCGTGCATAACTCCGGGAACCATACCATGTAGGGGGCTTGTCCCGGTTCCCGAGAGAAGGATATGGCGCAATGTGCATGGGACCGGCATTGATCATGGCCCAGGGGATCATTAAAAGCAGCGGAGCAGCCCTCGGCAGCACAGCGGACTTTCTGTAAAAGAAAGAAGACATAGGTCTGGATGTTCCTTGAGACTCTGGTCAGTGAACAGATGAATCAAAAGAAATAAATAACATTAATTATGGGTGACTAATATGGTAGCTAACAAATTAATATACTAAAATCCAGTAACCACGTAACATGTAACTATAAACCTCATCGGTAAAATAATGTTAACCCCGGTTCTGAACGTCTGAGTGATCTCTGTTGACACCGGAGATCCGGTGACAAAGGTGCGTCATAGTGAAATCGTGAACATCAGCGGTAAGATAATATTAACCTCAATGCTGGACGTCTGTGTTATCTCCAGTGAAGCCGGAGATTCGATGAAAAAGGACCGTAATAATGAAATTGTGATTAATCATGAAAAAGGTTCGTGTGCATAAGGCCGAAGCCGGAGTCTGAGTGCCGGGTTTCACCGTTGCACTCCAAATATCTGACTTATTCTCACCCAATGAGTATCCATTATAGCGGAGTATAACTCAAGGCAGAGCTACGGGTGGCGGCATAAAGCGATCCCAAAATAATGACTCATACACTAACGGAACCTATTAATAATGCTAGCTATATTAACAGTAACCACATCAATAAAACGTAAATATCATCAAACGTAATATCATAAACCCGGAGAAGAAGAGGAGCCAGGAATAACTCGTGATCGTAAAAAACGGAAAACGGGAAATCCACCTCTCCTTACTCGAGCTTAAGAAAGAAAACGAGAGAAAGGGTAACTCGTAACTGTAGTAACAGATAACGAGAACTCCATGCTCAAGCTCTCATGGTTATACTATAAAGAACCAAAATCACACAATAATATAACATAAGAATAATGATAAAATTGTAATAACCAAGAACGAAGAATAACGACAACGTAACAAATAAATATAAAGATATAGTCTAAAACGAGCACCTTCCCGAGGCGTGTACGTAAACTATAACAAAGGCAAGAACGTTATTCTTCGTTCGTCCAAATTGGACTTGCTAGCGAAAATATATACCATAGTAAAAACAATAATAAAATAATGATAATAATAATGGTCATAAAACGTAAGTGATATAACCTAGATGACAGAGTACCAGATGGGAAATATTAACTTGAAAAACTATCGAAGTGAACAAGGCCAAAATGGCTGCCGTCACCGAAGAAGGCCAAGCCGCTTCCAAAATTAAAATCCACATACTGGGAAGACAACAAATGCCCGGTACTGAAAAAAAACTGTCAAAACAAACTATGGTACTTAACATTGGTAAAGGTGAAGTAAAAGGTCAGTCATGATGAATTAATGACAAACACTTGAAAACACCGAGAGCACAAAAAAAATACGACTATGCAGGCAAGTCCAAAACAGAAGGATGACCTAGAGGGCGCACGAGGTAGGTGTCGGTGACGTGGGCCAACTGTGTTCTTTAGGGCCTGTTACGGCCCTTCCCTTTGATGGAGGAATTATCTAAATGGAAGACAGTCTGTGAATAGTGGTTTTCACACGCCCCTGTTGTATTCACGACACCCACAAGGTGCTCGTGCGAGGGTAGTAACCTCTGCATTCCATGCTTTTATCTTTCTCTAGCATATTTGGAAGATTTATATTAGAAAAGTGTAAAGAAGGACTTCTTTCACCGGCCGTCACAGGTCGCCCCAGAAATATATATATATATATATATATATATATATATATATATATATATATATATATATATATATATATATATATATATATATATATATATATATATATATATATATATATATATTGTCCGTCATCTATGGCCTTTTTATATCAAGTGAGGTTGGTTCTGCAGTTGAGACATCTGATTATGTCTTGATTTAATATTTAGTGAAGTCTGCTCTGCTTGTCTCTGATTTGTCTTACTTATGTAGGAAATGCAATTGGAGATTTAACCAATGAAAGTGGTGATGCACTCAGTGATTTTAGCCTTCTAGTAGCATATTAAGCCTTATAGATGTTGTGTAGTAAGTGGACGTGGTAGTTTAGCCTTTGATTTTAGCTTTTTGAGACTATTTTAAACATTGTAGACGTATTGTAGTATGTTTCAGTGGTAGTGTACACAGTGATGTTAGCTTTCAGGAAGCGTTTCAAACATTACAGACGCTGTATGAGGAAGCGTTATAAATGGTGTAGAGGTTATGCAGTAAGTGGGAGTGATTGTGTAGCCAGTGATTTAAACATTCCTGAACCATGCTAGATGATACAGCCAGTGTGTCCTAAAGCAAGCATTGATGCTGAATATCTTGTTATCTTAATGAAATCACTTCCGTTGTTCACAGAGAAATAACTATCATAAATAAAGACACGGATTTATGTGTTCTTTGCAACCACGGTTTGTCAACATAATCTACAAGTAAAAGAATGAAACCCTAAAAATGCTCCATTTGTAGCCCAAATTCTTTGAAATTCCCATTCCTTTATTCCTTGATTAATATGATGAATTACCACTCATATTTAATACTGGTGAAGCAGTATTTTATGAAAAGGTAAAGTGAGTTTCAGCAGTGCGCAAAGGTCTTCTGCTAGACTGATGCAACATAGGAAAGCATCCTGGCATCTGGGGAGAAATTCCAGGAGAGAATTTCAACTCATTTTTTTACCTTCAAATAGCAGGGAAGATTTAATTTGATACCATGCCTCCAATATCAACAAAGTTCCACTGACTATATATTCAATAAAAAGTGGTGGTAGCTGGTGGTAGGCTCTATGTTGTCATGGAATCGCAAAATACTGGTATGCTATCAGCAACAGAGCCTCCACAAGTTGATCAGGTGCGACTTTAAAATGGCTTGAGATATACTAACATGTACATTCGCCTGCAAAGTGATCGCTAACTTGTTCAAATTTTTTTGCTTAGTTGGTTAACAACTATTTTCTTTATTATATCGTAAGCATCTTACTTTTTCTGATAAGAATATTTTTAAAATGATATATGAAAGGATTCAATATCTTTTCACAAAAAAAAAAAAAATATATTTTCATAATTACATAATTGAAGAAAAAAGAGAAAAAGGCATGAAATATTATGAAAGCTTTTGTTCATTTATGGATTTAAACAATTTAGTATCTATTATATATTGTAAGACACGATATTACTATTTTTATTGAATTATTTTATGTTCATTTATGTTTATTATTACATTAAATAATTTCTATATATTTTTCATATAATTTAGTTAAAGCCTAGTTTTTTACCTGAGAGAATGAATTATTATTAGAGTTTTTACTTAGATCAATTCTGCAACTTTTACGTCATCCAGATTGATGTAAAACAGGTGAAAACCAGTAATCCAGTCAAATGATAGAAAGAAAAAAAAAAGATACAGTATTCTTAAAATGTGTTATAGGAAAAGTTTAAACTATTCTAA
>NC_090767.1:38204664-38227164 GCF_036898095.1 Palaemon carinicauda
ATTGACAGACACCGACACACTCCCGATGAAAGAACTCCTGTCGAAGGCTCAGAAGCTCCATGAGGCCTCCAAAGCATCTCGCCTCGGAGCATCATCGTCAACACCGCCTGCGTTCTCCTCCTTCAGCAGCTGCTCTTCCATAGACTCCTCGGCAATGGCCCTCGAGGACGACGAGATCAACATTCTATCAAGAAAGAAACCACCGCAACCGACGCGACCAAACCCTAGGCCTAACCCAGCATGGTGCTTCTACCACCAACAGTTCGGCAGTGACGCCAAGAAATGTAGAGCACCATGCAGTTTCCCTAGAAGACGACGCCAGAAGCATCCACCTGCCACCATCGCGGCCGCAGTTAACCATAACAAGATTGGTTTCTGTATCCTCGATACCATTTCCAACCGTAGACTCATGGTGGACACCGGCGCAATGCAGTCAACGTTCCCTCCTTCGAAGTCCGACCTAGACCGTGGTCCTGACAAAAACGCTCCCTCACTCATCGCCGCCAACGGATCTCCCATACGGTGCTATGGAATCAAGACCCTCAAGATATCTATCATGGGCCGTTCGTATTCTTAGCCCTTCGCTACCGCCGACGTCAATCGCCCCCTCCTCGGTGCGGATTTCCTCGCCCACCATGGACTCCTCGTCGATGTCGCTAACAGACGTCTCATCGACACGGGGACCTGCCAGTCTCGCGCCCTAGAACATGGCCCTGCAACAATGTCCGTATCCGCCGTAACAACGCACCCCTACGCCGACCTCCTACGAGAGTTTCCCGAGGTTTTCAAGCCCGAGCTCCGACACTCGCCAGGTTCCTCGTCCAAGCATGGCATCTACCACCAAATCACAACGACAGGACCTTCCACTCGCGCCAAATTCCGCCGCTTCCCACCTCAGAAACTGAAGGATGCCAAACGCGCCTTCGAGGACATGGAACGCATGGGTATCTGTAAGAAAGCATCGAGCCCCTGGGCATCACCCCTGCACATGGTTAAAAAGCCAGACGGGTCCTGGAGACCTTGCGGCGACTACAGGCGCCTCAACCTCATCACAACGCCCGATCACTACCCACTGCCCAACATGCAGGACCTAACGAACGCGTTGCACGGCGCAAGGTTTCTTACCAAGATGGACCTTCTCAAGTCTTACTTCCAGGTCCCCGTATTCCCGGAAGATATCCCGAAAACTGACATTGTAACGCCGTTCGGATCCTACACCTTCGCATACTCAACCTTCGGTCTACGCAACGCCGGGGCAACCTTCCAACGACTTATGGATAGCATTCTGGGTGACCTACCTTTCTGCGTCTGCTACGTCGACGACATCCTGATATTCTCGAAAACCAAGGAGGAACACCGGGGACACGTCCGCACCGTCCTAAAGCGCCTACAGGAGAACAGCCTAGTCGTACGCTTCGACAAATGTACGTTCGGTGCAGAGGGAGTGGATTTCCTTGGTCACCGTGTATCCTCGCGCGGGGTAAAACCCATGACAACCAAAGTCGACGCCATCAGGAGATTCCCACTACCTACGACCATTCGCCAACTTCAGGAGTTCTTGGGAATGGTCAATTACTACAGGCGCTTCATCCCCAACATCGCACAAACCCTGTCACCCCTCGACGACGTCCTGAAAGGAAAAGCAAAAAAACTTGAGTGGGGCTTGCCCCAGCAACAGGCATTCGCTCGGACGAAGGATGCCCTTGCGAATGCCACCACCCTGGCTCATTTCGACGACAACGCGCCCCTGCGACTAACGACCGACGCCAGCAACGTCGCCTGCGGGGCTGTGCTTGAGCAACTTGTCGATGGTTCTCCTCGACCGCTGGCATTCTTCAGCAAGAAATTGAAACCCGCCAAAACAAGATACAGCACCTTCCATAGGGAACTCCTCGCCGTCTACCTCGCCGTCCGCCACTTCAGGCACATCTTGGAGGGTACCCCCTTCACGATTGCAACGGATCATCAACCCCTCGTCCACGCCTTCACGAAATCAACGGACGCATGGTCATCCCGACAACAACGTCATCTCGCATCAATCGCCGAATTTGGGTGCACCATACGTTACGTCCCAGGAAAGAAAAACCCAGTCGCGGACGCCCTTTCAAGGATCGAAATTGACGCGATCCAACTGGGAATCGACTACGCCAATCTCGCAACCGAACAACGCACCGACCGAGAAGCACAGGTTCACCTGACGGAGCCATCCGCGCTCAAGATAAGTGCGGTTCCCCTCGGACCAGCAGGAGTAACTATTCTTTGCGACACCAGCACGGGCCGCCCTCGTCCCTGGGTACCAGCCTCCTGCAGAAGGAAAATATTCGATATCATCCACGGACTTTCGCACCCCTCAGGACGCACCACCGCTCGCCTTCTGTCTGAAAAGTTTGTCTGGCCAGGGATAAAAAAGGACGCCCGGGAATGGGCGAGGTCATGCATCAACTGCCAGTCAAGCAAGGTCAGCCGTCACACCGAATCGGGGGTGGGCGATTTTCCCCAGCCAAAAAGACGTTTCGGACATATACACATCGACGTCGTGGGACCATTGCCCCCTTCTGGATCCGCTCGCTACCTACTTATGATCATCGATCGCTCCACGAGATGGTTGGAGGCATCGCCGATGACCGAAGCTATGACTCAAGCATGTGCCGAAGCCCTCCTGTCAAGCTGGGTGAGCAGGTTTGGCGTTCCTGACGATATCACGACTGACAGAGGCCCCGCTTTCCTCTCAGAAATATGGCTGGCTTTGGCGAACCTGATGCGGACGACGCTCCACAGCACCACGGCATACAACCCCGAGGCAAACGGCATGGTCGAACGAACGCACCGCGCCCTCAAGGCGTCCCTGATGGCGAGCTGCACCGACGGGGACTGGAAATCACGACTTCCTTGGGTACTCCTCGGCCTTCGCACCGCCCCTCGCGCAGACGGCGAACCTTCGCCCTCCGAAAAAGTTTACGGGGAAGCGCTCGCAGTTCCTGGCGAATTCTTTCCCTCATCAACCGACGACATGCAGCTGGATCACCTAAGGGATATCGCCAGGAAGTTCAGGCCGTGTCTCAAAACTTACCAGGACAGAACCAAGCACTTCAAGCCAAAAAGCCTGGATGACTGCAAGTACGTTTTCGTCCGTGTCGACGCTCATCGACAACCACTGACTAGACCTTATCGAGGTCCCTACCGGGTTATTAAAAAGACAACGAAAGCCTTCCTTCTCGACGTCCATGGCCAAGAGGACTGGGTCTCTATAGACAGCGGGAAACCAGCGTTTCTCGAAGGAAGCGACACCGCCTCCGCTGGACCTGGCAGACCCAGAGTTCCGCCACAAAACAAGCCGCCCAACGAAGGAAAAATCATCAAACGACGTCAAGAGAAAGAGATCCTTACACCGACCGCCAGCGCGCCCCTCCGTTCAAAAACAAGAGGAACCCTCCGACGCCCGAAGAGATACGAAGATTGATCATTAGCCCTCTACGCCGCCCGATGTCTTGGGGGGGGGGGGTACTTGTAAGGACACCGATCCCTTCGTCGTCCAGAAAATCGACAAACTACTTATTTATTTAAATTCTCTCTTCGCCACACTGTGGTGTCCTATGTATATATATTCCGCTCTACCAAAGCTACATTTTGATATATGTATCGTTTCACGACATGTTTTTGTTAACCCATAATTCATATATTTGTAAGTGTAAGAAAACACATATATTTTGGCGGGCACTTCAATATGACTTGGCGCCAATGTAATCCTACGTTTCCGTCCGCACCTTGTTATGTATTTCCGTGCGCATTCAAATAAAGTATCAGTTGATCTTGGTGACGCTTGTCTCACTGTCCTTACAATATATATATATATATATATATATATATATATATATATATATATATATATATATATATATATATATATATATATATATATATATATATATATATATATATATATATATGTGTGTGTAATTATATATATATATATATATATATATATATATATATATATATATATATATATATATATATATATATATATAGATAGATAGATAGATAGATAGATAGATATATATATATATATATATATATATATATATATATATATATATATATATATATATATGTATGTATATATATATATATATATATATATATATATATATATATATATATATATATATATATATATATATATATATATACATAGAAGTATATAAATAAATAACCTTTCTTGGATATTTATCTAGTTGATATATATTTATGAGCTATTTATGCCCTTTCTTGAATTTACGTTTGTTTTTTCTTGATATACAGTATATCAGTAGCACATTAATATACAATTTTTTTTTGTTATATACCCATTTATGGCCTACTTGAAATGTAACATTTTTTTTATATATCTTATACCTTTCCTGAAATATTTTATTGGGCGATATATCCACATATTTACTACTTATACCCAACTGTGAATTTATTCATTCATCGAAGAACTTATAAAGAAAGGCTGGTATGTGTTAGGCGATAGGCCTATTATCTTTTAGATTATATCCAGCTATTTCTCTGCATTTTAATAATTAAACTTCATTATTTTAATCTGATATTTCTCATTACTAATATGAACATCATGGCATATCAATCACTTGACTAAAATATTGATGGTGTGTTTGGAGGAGCCTATTTGCTGAGTCATCAGCAGCCATTTTCTGGCACTCCTTGTTCCTAGCTTGGGTGGAGAGGGGGCTTTGAAAGTGAAAAATTACTTTTTTTAGTAACACTGTTTACTTTTTCTGAAATCAATGCACAACCTATCTGATTCATTTTTTTTCCACCAGAATAACCGGAGAATACCATTCAGTCTCGCTAGGATCTATCAAATCATTATGTAACATATACTTAATTTCCTTTCGAACATAATTATCTTCTCTGCAATCAAACGATACAGACTTTGTGTAATGGGTTTAGTGTCCTGTAACTCAATATCATGTTCTAAATTATTTACGAAACCTACTTTATTACTAATAATTTCAGGATAATATAGAAAAACAATATATAATTCACTCTGTTTTTCTTCTAAGCTAGAGTTAAATGACTAGAAAATCTTAAGCATATCAGAGTTTTTCTCAAAACTAATTACTTAGACACAGTTATTACTGGTAGTGGACGTTCGTTGAATTTCTTTAGCAAGTTTATATGCAGTCACATACCTCTAGGTCTACCCATATCAGTTAAGTAATTCAAATTGCCCACTTTTAAAAAAAAAAAAAAAGTACGAAAAGGAACTCCAAGGTTATAAGATAATAAGGGACCTTCTTTCTAAATTAATTTCATATAAGAACATTTCTCTTCTTTGCCTTAAGATCGTACCTCCTTTTAGTTTCCCCTTTGCTGTCACTCTCGTTTTCTATTGTTATTTTCAAGCTTTCCTTAAATGTTTCTTGAATTCTCTAAATTCTGAATGTTAGTGCCTAAACCATTGTAGGAACTATTTACTTGAATCCACTACATCGACTACATCTGCGTCAATACTTTCAACAGCTACATCATCAACTTGGCAAACACTGTCAACACCAATGGAGTCGGTTTTCTCAGTCCCACACTTGCTAAGATCAACCTCACCCCCTCCATCACACATGTTTGAATATTCTAACAAACTATGACCTTAGTATATTTCTGTATTTAACCTAACCTAGTTTCTACTGTTTCAGACACTCGAACCTTACTCAAAATTGGATTCAACCATTTGGATGTAGTTAAATCGTTACCGAAAATAATGTCAACGCCTTCAATGGGCAAATAGTCTAAAACTAATGGTTTTACCTCTAAGGACTCTCCCTGGCTTTTTAAGTACATCTTGAACAAAGGACAAACAATGCAAGTATTCGGAAAGCCACCTAACATAAAATTCTTTTTCACACTGATTTTTGCCCTAGTTGGCATACTCTCTTTCCTAAAAAGGGAAACGGCTACTCCAGTGTTGTCAAGCTAGACAGCATTTCTCGAATCCCCTCATTCAAGCGAAGAAACTACACCTTCGGACAAAGATATCCGTAAAATTTCGTAGTTTTTCTCATAATGTAATTTCTGCTTGACGAAAGATTATTGACTAGAGACACTGGTTTCTTGACATTGTTCTCCTTTACTATACAATTCCTTGCTATATGCTCTTTCGTATTACATCGATAACAAATTATCTCTGAACTACTACCTTCTTATTTACTCTTACAAAACTTGGGACCAAGACCTGGTTTTCCACATGTAAAACCATAATAACGATAATCATATTTATCTGTATTTCTCTTGCTAGAACTAATGTTACTATGTAGCCTCTTACTAGAAGAAGGATTATTTTTCTTCTTAATATCGCTTAAACTGTGAGTAACATTAATTTACCAACTTTGTTGCATCTGTAAAAGACTTTTCACGCCTGTCTTCTATATAAAGCTTAATGTCTGGAGATATGTTATCTTTGAAGTTTTCTAACAAAACTAAGTTCTCGAGATCATCTAAAGTATCTACTTCAGCAGAAGTTAAAAATTCATAATATGATCTTTCTAACTTCTTTCCGTATTCCACATAAGTGTTACACTCATCCCTTTTCAAACTTCTAAATTTCTTACGGTACGCCTATGATACTAACCTTTATGCACTAAAAATTGTTTCTTTATTTGTATCAAAGTCCTCACTTTCATCTCCAGACATACAACTATATACAGATAGTGCCCTACCACTTGAAACTGATAGAAAAGAAAAAGTCCACTTTTTAAGGGGACAACCTACTCTGTTCGTTAACTTTTCAAAGGGTATGAAATATTCCGTTATATCTTCGTCATCAAATTTTGAAATTAATGTCAACACTGCACCCATACCTAAATTATCAGAATCATCGTTCAATGAAGAATTTCTACCCCGTCTGCTACCCGATGCATTACTTACTCATCTGCTACTTGGTGTACTATTATGGAGATTTTACTTTAAATTAGTGTTTTGTAACTCATGCCTACGGTGTTTCTCATTTTTTTTCTCGCTGTCTTTAATTTTTTTCTCTTTTAGCTGCTCTTTCATGTCTCTCATACATTCCTGTTCTCTACTAAAAACATGCTAACAGAGAGCAACGCCATCTTGACCAAGAAGTCTTACTGAAGCTATCAAACCTTTTGTAATCTTACTCATTCTGCTTCTTTCTATATTCTCCCTGTTTCAATGAGTTATGTCGTCGAAAATCCTACTAGGGCTCCAACTATTACGATTTCACCATCGACAATGGCCCTCAGAATAATTAAAATAAAGGTTTCAAACAACAACACTTAAAATATATTAAATGAATATAAAATGAAACCCACGAAAAAATACAACGTTTATTTACAATTTTACGTAAAGAGAATTAATATTACTAATTCGTTTACTTCATGTGACAAATCAAATCAATCAAAATATCAATAGAAAAGGGGAACAGTCAGAAAGGTAGAAATACTTGAAGAATAGTTTTCTGTAGCTGCTGATATGATACTGGTACGGAGACTTCAACCTTAAGAACATTGCAGAAGGGCGGCTTAAGGTTCAGATGAAACTGGCACGATGACTGGACTCAAAGACGTCACAGAAAGGGTGGCATCAATATGGCAAATCAGAAGCCTTCTGAAAAAATTTGATGTTAGTATTTAACTAAGGCAGGCTGCATGCAGTGTGGGCTTCTTTTTGTCACAAGCAGGGAGGACTGGCAGCTTCAATTTGTATCTTCTTCTCAGCCATAAAATGATTTTAGAGATAGGTGTTTGTTGTTTTGGCGGGATGTTGCAAGACCAACCCCCACACCCTTGAATCACTCCAACTGACAATAATCTCCTTAACACAAACTTTCCCCTTACGTTATCAGCAGCAGGACTCTTGGACAAAAAGGACATAAAAACAAAATATAACCTTAATACTATATTCCTTAAAACTAAAATAAATAACAAAACCCTCCCACAATCAAATAAACCCTAATAAAACTTAAAACTAAAATAGACCACAACCAATAAGTGATAAGTATATATATATATATATATATATATATATATATATATATATATATATATATATATATATATATATATATATATATTATGTTGACAGCAAAACTGTCGTCCACAGAAAGCTGAACTGTCCTTTACGGCAAACTACCACAGCTCTGTGGGTAACACACGACACTCTGTGGCAATTTGCCACAACTGCCTCCCAGACTAGGGTAGTAGTTATCAGCTGTGTGAGTAACACACCACACTGTGTGGCAATTTGCCAAAACTGCCTTCCTGATTGGGTTAGTAGTTATCAGCATCGTCATCATAATCATCATCATCATCAACAACAACAATCGAAAATTCATACAGTCCAGGTCATCAACAGTTATATAATGCTGAGTGATCCTATCAAGTTCCTTATCACAAGCGAGGTCGTCAACAATCCAATTAACATGAAAATTCTCTCCGTAGGAGAAGTTAAGGCCTGCAAAAAAAAAAAAAAAATAAAAAATAACACGAACTCTCCTAGCTAAATAAACTATCACACTATAATCAAAGATATATAATAAACTGTTCCTATCATTTACAATCACAAAAAGCAAATATAAACTAAACCCTACTTACTCAAAAAATAAATCAACACTGGTCGAGATAATATAATAATGATAATAGTCTAGCATTCACACAACTGCTTCTGGGTGCAGTCAAATCAAAATAAGCACTTATCCAAGACATGCACCACTGTCCTAACCTAGCTAAAACATGAACAAAAAATCTCATTTATACCAACAGACTTACTCACAACAATCAATACACTATCTCTCTCTCTCTCTCTCTCTCTCTCTCGCTCTCTCTCTCTCTCTCTCTCTCTCTCTCTCTCTCTCTCTCTCTCTCTCTCTCTCTCTCTCTCTCTGGATTTGGCAAAAAAAAAAATAAATAAAAAAAAAAATCCTTCATATTCCTCCCCCTTTACTTTGCCAAATCCATCTTACACAACACTTACCTAATTTTTTTTCATAACCCAGTCGCAGTTGGGAACTGGACCTCTGGTTCGAGTAACTGGGCCTTCATATACTTTCTCGTTCACTTCATCCATATCGGTATTATTCATTGTCCTATTCTGATTCTCATCTAGAATCCTATCATCTAATATATCATACACTAGCCCATCTACCTCCCTATCATCTGGCCCTAAAATCTCACTTATTTCCATCAGCAATTCATCCACTTCATCAAAACCATTTTTTACTTTAATAAAAGATTCATTCATACTACTTATCATTCTCCTATCTCACATTCTCGCATTCGTCATACTTTCTTTTACATCCTCTCATGAAAAATCCCACACACTATAAGTATCATTCATACTCAGCCATGATTCATCTGTATTAGTACATTTATCTTCCACACTCACTCGCACAATTACAATCTTGTCATACTTATTTCTATTCTCACTTTTACTCATAAAATTTCCCTTTCTTTCATCCTTACTTAAAGCTCTCGTATTCTTCCTTTGCATATATTCTACTAACACCAACTATTTACCTTCTAGACCTAATTCCTCATAAATACTAGTTTCACACTTGTTCCTTTTCAACCATTTCCTCATCCCATTCTCTTTGATATACTCGGGTACCTCCTTCCATTTACGCAACTACCATCCACACACAACTTACCCAAAACATAACTTAATCCTCTCGAACCAACTTCTAACACCTCAAATGGACCATCAAATTTATCACGCACCTTATTTACATTCATTTTACCCTTTTCAATTACGTCTTTCATCACTCTCTCACCAATTTTAAGCTTTCAAACCTCTCATTTGCTCTCCTGCACACATCTCTATCATCCTCCGACATACCCAACCTCGGTCTTACTATCTTTTCAAAATTTAACACAAACTTACATGGGGACATACCCTTACTATTATGCACTGTTGCATTATAAGCCCACAACGCTCTACCAACATAAAAATCCCAATCATTATCATATGTACTCATCATTCGCAAAATTTCAGTTAATATTCTTACAGTCCTATCAGCCAATCCATTCGCACTTGGCATATAAGGAGTCGAATACACATGTTCAATACCCCATTCTCTTAACATCTGCTCAAACTCCCATCCAACAAACTCAGAGCCATTATCACTTAAAATTCTCGCAGTCTTACACACACACATCGGCAACATTACTTCACCAACCATTTTTGCAACAGTCTCACTCGGTTTATCCTTGGTGAGTACAGCATACGTAAATTTACTTATGTGATTAACCATAACAATCATTCCCACATGTCTTCGTGCAGTTACAGGCAACAAAATGCAATCAATCATAAACATTTAAAATGGCTCTTTCATGCGCAGTCTCAAAAAAGGCGGATTAGCATGCACTCTCTGATATTTCCCTTTCTAGCAATCTTCACACATAGTCGCTACATCCTTACATATCTGACTCAACCCAGGCGTAAACAATCTCTCATGCATGCATTCCGACAATTTATTCTTACCTATTTGCCCATATCTGCCATGCACTAACATACACATACTTACAGGTGCATGCATCGGAAACACAGGAACAAATATATGTTCATCAATTCCTTTAGGTAGAAAATAAACAATATTCTTACACACTATATTTCTCTTACTAACTTTCTTTTAAACCTCTAAATCAGACAGCCATTCTTCTATCTCAATGCTATTCAACATACATTCACGTAGCATTTTAATTTCCACACATTCAGCTTGGATTTCTTCCACCTACTCTTTAGTAAATAGATCATCCTCACTCCTCGTAATATCAACGATGCCAACAAAATTCGCCATAACTACTTCATATCCATTCTTCAGAAGCAAACCACTAGCAATATCAACTGATAGATACTGCAATCTTAAAAAGTCAATTCCAATAAAAAACAAATAGGCATCTCATTCTCTCCCATTACAATGAAATTATGTTCAACCTCCATACTTCTCAGTTTTACTTTCAAACGCATTTCTTCCCAACCAAGCAAAATTCCTTTATCTATCCTATGAATTCTTACACTCGTATATTGCCTTTTCACTTCCTAATTGTACCGCTCTATTTCCTTGATAACAGATATATTCACTAATGACACTTGCGCGTCTGTATCAATTAAACTACAGTGTTCATTCTCATTTATACCCACATACGTCATCATTCTTCCTTTTACACCATGCATACAAATGTTTACTCTCCTATCAATTGGGTCATTCTTGTCACACCTATGTTCATCTTCGCTATCTCCATTTCTCATACCACTAAGATACAAGTCACTCGGGCAATCTTCCTTCTCACTCAACAACTTGCAACATCTTTCATTATATAGTAACCTTATTATATACTCCCTTTCAGTCTCCTTATTTGTCCGGTACTGCATCGGACGATTCCACCCAAAATACAAATAAACAGTGACACCATACAACATACTTACTACCAACAATACTTTTGATAACAATTCACTGTCAGACACACTATCTTCCTCCTTATATGCCATTTCCTTCGATACTTCACTCCTAACACTCATTCTACGCTCATCTACACTAGCAGGTATATCCCTATTCAAACCCTTCAATTTCAACTTATTCAACCCTCTCAAAATACATTTATACACCATGTCATCCCCTTCAAAACTTTATATCACCAATAAATCTTCCGGCAACCATTCAAAACTACTATCAATCTCGCTATTATCTTCTACTTTACCATGCATTCTTGACATCTTATCTGCTATCACGTTCTTACTCTCAGGTATATATTCTAGCTTAAAGTCAAATTCATTCAAATCCTCTATTGTCCTCGAACCCTAGGATTCAATGACTCTTTCCTAATCATTTATACTAGGGCCTGATGGTCAGTATGCACAATAAATTTCACATCAGACAACAAATAACTTCATCGCTTTCACGAAAAACCTTATCGCAGCCAACTCCATTTCAATCGTGGAATACTTCCGGTGAGCCTTATTAAATGCTTTACTTATATACGCTATCACTCTCAAGTGTTCATCTCCTTTTATTCTTTGCATTTGAACCAAGTAACCACCCATACTAATCCAACTAGCATCCGTATATAACTCTAGCATACGCGCATGCTCACTATATTCTGGAAAGTCCAAAGTGACGTCTCTCGCAGGCTCTTCTTTCAACTTTTCAAATGCCTATATCATACGCTCATCCCATTTCAGTCTTGTACAATTTCTCTTACCTGTCCAGTCATTCAAAGGCTTCCTTATTCCCGAACAATCTCTGACAAACTTCCGACCAAATTTAATCAACCCAAGAAAACCTCTCAACTCACGCACCATACGAGGACGTGGAAATTCTCTCACCATACTCATAAACTTATCACTCCTCCTTATAACAGATTCACTCACCATATGCCCAAGAAATTCCACCTTATATATATATATATATATATATATATATATATATATATATATATATATATATATATATATATATATATATATATATATATATATATATATATATATATATATATATATATATATATATATATATATATATGATGACACCAACATAGTCGTCCACACATTGCCGACTGTGTTTTGCAGCACACTAACACAGCTCTGTGTTTAATAGTCCACTGGGTGGCAATTTGCCACAACTACTCCCCTGATATGGTTCGTGGTTATCATCATCATTATCGTCATCATCATCATCATCAACAGCAATCTGAATTTCATTCTCTCCGGGTCATCAACAGTTGCACAATACAAAAGAACAGTCTAAATACAATCAATGCCAAGCCAGGTCAGCAACTATATATCAGTATTCAAAAATTGGCTATTCAAAAGAAAAAAACTCTCCCAAAGAGGAATTACGGCCTGCAGATGAAAAAGAAAAAAAAAAAACACTTATGAACACTCCTAACTAACTAAACTATCCCACTACAATCAAAGATAAATAATCAATTTTTCTCATCGTTCATAATCACGACAAGCAAATATTAAAAAAAAAAAAAACTGTACTTACTCAAAAATTAAATCAAAACTTCTGGCTGGTAGAAAAAATATAATAATGATAATAGTCCAGCATTTACACAAATGCCTCTGGCTGCAGTCAAATCAAAATAAGCATTTACCCATGACATGCACCACTGTCCTAACCTAACTAAAACATAAACAAACAATCTCATTTATACCAGTAGTCTTTCTCAAAACAAAATAACAATACACTACCTCTCTCTCTCTCTCTCTCTCTCTCTCTCTCTCTCTCTCTCTCTCTCTCTCTCTCTCTCTCTCTCTCTCTGGATTTGGCAAACAGAAAATAATTAAAAATAAAACCAAAAATTAATCCTTCACAACGCCTGTACAAAAATGGGGTAATCACCCAAACCCAATGAGATATAGCTTAATTACCATTTAGATAGTTAGGATGTAGCACTGAAGGAACAAACATAGCGTCGGAAAGACACATGCGAACCTGAAAAGGAAATGATTAAATGCATTTTTTCTATTTTCCTTGAAGCAAAAACTAACTGTTTACTCACTGCTAATAACAAGCCGGAAGAATGCCCTAGGACGCATTGTGAGCTAAGCCGTTTTAGCGGGTTTGATAACACTTCCCGCAGCCACCACAAAATGGCGTATCTCCTCCAATTGCTTGAGATAATGCCCGAAGAAAACCCAAGTTGACTTCCAACCAGTATATGCCTGCAGTCCCTCAAAGGACGTACTGGAAAAAATTCAAGGAAGAAACCCCTTCCCTAGGGTTGTGACCTGTTGGCATTCTAGCCAGGTCCGCTCTTCAAATAAAGTAAGTAATTATTGCTCTTAACTGTGTCACAGACAAGTCATGCCGCAGTTTTTTTTCTTTTTGAAAGAATAGACCATCCTTTAACTGCACTGTTCCTAGTAAATAATCTCTTTGAATACTGCACTGGACACAGGGATTGATCACCTGGTAGGGTAACAATTTTCCATAGACCCTAACGTGTAGAGGGAAGTTCATTCTTAGCTTGAAAAGTGGGATCAAGGTATAAATTAACTTCACCATCATCCACCAATTCAATATGGCCCTCGTCTCTAGAAAGCACCACAATATAACTAATTCCATCACCGGAAGCCACCGAAATTAAAACGATGATTCTCTGAATGAGATCATGAATAGAAGCCGTTTGGTTGTCTATGTCCAAAGAGAATTGCCATACTTTCTCTAAAGACCAAGAGATAGGCTTTGGTGGAGCTGATGGCCGCTGCCTTGCACAAGCCTTCGGTGTTGAAGAGATCCGAGTTAAAGTCGACATCAAAGGTGTATAGTATACGTCTAGTGAGGCCCGAATGGTACAACGATATCGCAGAAGAAGGTAGACCTTAAATGTGCTAAGAAAGCAGGAAACCTAAACAAAAATCCATAGTAATCAACCGTGGATCTTTGTCTTTGACATATTCGACTCAATACGTCCATGACGTTTCATACTGAGTCATGGTGTTAGACGACTCATAGTTTCCGCAAATACCCACTTATCACGTTGAAGTTGGAATTTCTTTCATAGGGCTAGGGTGAAAAATCATGAGATGACCATCCTTACTGTCCTCCCTTCAGTTGAAGTGGCTATCCTGGAGGGTATTTAGCCTTGCATGGTGTATCGGCTCCTCCATGTTGACCAGTTTTTCCGACTTTTTACTATAGTCTATGGGTATCATCAATCACTTTGTTTATAATTCTGTACGTATTGTTTTTGTTATAATTCTTGTTAATCTAGTTTTTAAGTATGATGTCTCTTTTTTATTTCTATTAATTCTTATGCTGTCTAGAGACATTGAGCGAAATCCGGGACCAGTACGTCCTAGATTTCGTCAATGTCGTCTTCTGTATTGCAATATTCGTGGTCTTCATGCAAATATCCAAGACCTTACAGTTGCGTCCAGACAGTATGATATTCTTTTGTGCTCAGAAACTTTGGTTTCTAATATGAGGCACTCATCTGAGCTCCTTATAACTGGTTTTAAGAAGCCAATAATGTTGAAACGTGATGCCATCCCTAGGGCCAGGGGAATGGCGGTGTATATTAGGACCGAGTACCCTGCTTCTCATAAGTCCTGCTATCAATGTGGATGTCATGATATTCAGGTAATAAAAGTTTGTGGCAGGCATAACAACTTTTATTTGTGTTCGATCTACCGGAATCCAGACATAGATGATTCTATCTTCGATTGTCTTCTTACCATTATGGCTAAGATACAAGAACATGATAGAAAGGCTTCTTTTGTCTTTGTTGGTGATTTTAATGCTCACCATAGGGAGTGGTTAAGTTCTATCTCTCCTACCGATCGCCATGGCTTAAGAGCTTTTAGACTTTGCCTCTGAATCAGGCTGTGAGCAAATCATAAATGAAGCTACTCACAGGTCTGGTAATTGCTTGGACCTCGTATACACTGACTCCCCTGGCGTTATAACTAGTAAGGTTGGTTCTCCAGTCGGGACATCTGATCATGCCTTGATTTCATTATTAGTGAAGACTGAGCAGCCTGTCCCTGATATATCATATTCTTGTAAAATTTATATGAAATCCCAAGCAGACTGGAATGGGATTTTGCATGATCTTTTGTGCTTGAATTGGTCTCAATTATATAATAGTGTAGATCCTGTTGTCCCTTTGAATGAGAATCTAGTCAACATAATTGATAGGCGTATCCCTTCTCGTGTGCTAAGGTACCGAGTGAAGGACAAACCGTGGTTCAATGATGATTGTAGACGTGCTTATTTGGAGAAACAGGAGGCCTATCATCTTTGGAAGGGTAGCAGATCAGATTTGACCTGGAGCAACTATACTCAGCTTCAAGCTTTTGCTCAGAGAGTTTATGCCTCAACTGGAAAGGAGTACAATTTAACCATAAAAGAAACACTTTCTGGTACAACTCAGGAATATATATGGTGGTCTACCCTTAAATCTGCACTCTTTGGTGTAGATGCAACAGTTCCTCCTTTACTCAAACCAGATGGCTCAGTCACTCACTGTCCAAAGGAAAAGGCAACCCTTTTGGCTGATGTTTTTGACAGTAAACAGAGTAATGAAAAACTTGAACTTCCTCATTCCTGTTTTCCTGAGGCTAAACTAACTAGTTTAGCTTTTCGATCTCGTGAGATTAAAGCTCTGTTGATGGACCTTGATGCTTATGGAGGTGTAGACCCAAATGGTATTTTTCCTTTGTTTTTTATAAAGACAGCAGATTTCTTAGCTCCAAAGTTATCTGTTATTTTGCGCAAGTTAGCAAGAAGAGGAGCTTTTAGCACTAGTTGGAGAATTAGTAATGTTACTCCTCTATGTAAATGTGTTTGTGGTAGCTCAAGTCCCACTGATTACCGCCCAATTTCCATAACTCCCATATTATCTAAAGTTTTTGAACGTCTTCTGGCAAAACGTCTTAACAGGTTTGCTGAAGGTAATCATCTACTCCCTAGTTTGCAATTTGGTTTTCGTAAAGGCCTTGGAGCATGTGATGCCCTTCTTACAATCTCCAATGCTGTACAGAAATCCCTTGATTGTGGTCGGGAAGTTCGTATGATTGGCCTTGATTTTAGTGCTGCCTTTGACCGTGTTAATCATGAGGCCCTTGTTTTCAAACTGAAACAGTTGGGAGTGGGTGGGTCGTTTCTTAGCATTATTATTGATTTTTTAAGTAATAGCTCTCAAAGAGTTGTTGTTGATGGGCACCATAGTGATTATAGGAATGTGATATCCGGTGTTCCACAGGGTAGTGTTCTTGGCCCATTACTTTTCATACTATATACACATGACATGTGGTTTGGCCTTGAAAACAAGCTTGTTGCATATGCAGATGATGCTACTCTCTTTGCATCAATTCCATCCCCTGAATGTAGATCTAGGGTTGGTGAATCCCTTAATAGAGATTTAGCTAGAATTAGTGCATGGTGCAAATTATGGGGTATGAAGTTGAATCCTAACAAAACTCAAAGTATGATTGTAAGTAGGTCAAGGACGGTGGCTCCTCAACATCCCGATCTCAGTATTGATAATGTTTCTTTAAATATGTATGACTCATTCAAAATTTTAGGTGTGATTCTCGACAGTAAATTTACTTTTAAGAAACATATAAGGTCTGTCTTCTTCAATTGCACAAAAAATAGGCTTATTGAGAAAGTCTTTCAAGATTTTCGGTGATCAATCTATTCTGAAGAAGTGTTTTAATTCTTTCATTCTACCTTGTTTTGAGTATTGTTCTCCTGTCTGGTCTTCAGCTGCTGATTCTCATCTTAATTTGTTGAAACTTACGGTCGATTAAATTTCTTATTCCTGATCTACTGTAGATATTAATCTCTGGCACCGTCGTTCAATTAGTTCATTATGCATGTTGCATAAGATTTTTCATAACTCTGACCATCCTTTACACTCAGATCTCCCTGGACAATTCTATCCTGTTCGTAATACTAGGCAGGTAGTTAATTCTAATAGCCAGGCCTTCTCCATCACGAGACTCAATACTACGCAGTATTCTAGAAGTTTTATTCCAGCTGTTACCAAGTTGTGGAATGATCTTCCTAATTGGGTGGTTGAATCAGTAGAACTTCAAAAGTTCAAAGTTGGAGCAAATGCTTTTTTGTTGACCAGGTGGACATGAGTCTTTTTATAGTTTATTTATGACATATTTGTTTTTGATGTTGTTAATAGTTTATATATGACATGTCTGTTTTGACGTTGTTACTTATTTTAGAATGATTTATTGTTAATTTGTTCTCTTCATTTATTTATTTCCTTATTTCCTTTCCTCGCTGGGCTATTTTTCCCTGTTGGAGCCCCTGGGCTTATAGCATCTTGCTTTTCCAACTAGGGTTGTAGCTTGGATAGTAATAATAATAATGATAATAATAATGAAGGTTGTTCGTTCTACATGATGAAGCATAAACAATCTCCTGCTGTTCCTCCTGGGACAGAATCGGTTTGGTCACGGCAACAACTTGGGTTTCATGTCTGTGACCTTCGGAAGCCAGTTGCTCTTTGGCCGCAGAGGGGCCACTAGAGCTGCTGTCCCTGTGAAAGATCGAAGCTTGTCCAGAACCTTCATGAGGAGGTTGATCAATGGAAAAAGGTAAATCTTCGTCCAACGATTCTGATCCAGGTTCATCGCATCAATGCCCACTGCTGCTTGATCCACGTTCGGTACTACCAAGCAGGGAAGTATCTTGTTGAGACTCTTCGCAAACAGATCCACTCTAAGGCCAGGGACTTGATCTCCCTGAAGGTGGGATGTTGACAAGAGCCAACCATTCTTCTGAGCCAACGTAATAAGACGGCTATCATTACGTGGTTTATTTGAGGAGACCTCTACCGTTGCCTGTTGATGCAATGGACAATTATGCTGTTGTCGATATCCAGACGGATATGAATGTTATGCTTCAAGTATAATTTATTGAGGGACAAGAAGACTGCCATGGACTCCAGAACATTGATGTGGAATAGTTGATATTTCTGACACCAACTGCCTTGCACGCTCTTGAGTGGGTTATGACCCCCCAACTATCCAACGAGGCGTCCTGACAAAGTGTCAATACTGGAGGAGAAAAGCGCAGCGGCACCGTCTGTGAAAGACTTTTGGCAGTGGACCAAAGTCTAAATTGCTTGTGCAGTAAAACCAGCGTCTGTTTCTAATGGTCACGAAGAGCTTTGGAGGCTCTCCCTTCCCAAATCTGCTTGCATCTTTGAGTCGTACTTGGAAGACAGGGTTCCTTACCGAGGTGAATTGTAATGATCCCAGAACCCCCTCTTGGTGTCCCCTGGTGATCATCACCGACTTGATCAGGGACCTTAGGGACATCTTTATTTCCTTTTTCTTGAAGGGAGGAATAGCTAGGGAGTGACACTTTAAGATTCCAACAAATCTCCAACCACTGAAAATGTTGAGCTGGAGCCAGTTTTAATTTCTTGAGGTTGATCCGAAATCCATGGGACTGGTGGAACCGTACAACTCGAGTGGCTACTTCCGAGCACTCAGTGTCCAGGGAATCCACACTAGCCAGTCGTCTAGGCACACCTCTAATTGAAGGCCTTTCTCCCGAAGTTGTTATACGACGGCGTCAGTAAAATTCTTGAAAATCTTCTGAGCTATGTTGAGCACGAATGGCATTGCTCTGAATGCGTAGCTCTTTCTCTCCAGGATGAAACCAAGGTATGGGGAGAAGTGTCAACCTATCGAAAGATATCAAAATATGTCGGTAAGATCTATACAGACAGTGAAAGCCTCCTTGGGTGATAAGGTCCGTATTTGCGAAAAAGTCAACATCTGGAAACTCTCGCACTGAACAAACAGATTTGGATGGGACAAGACTAGAATAGTTCGAGGTATGCTCAAAACCTTTGGCACGCAAAATAGACTACCTTGAAATCTCATAGATCTCATGCAATGGATAACTCTTCCCTTCAGAAGGTCTTATATATATTGGTCCAGAAAAGGTGTTTCTTTGTGGAAAAATCTCCTGAGCTTTGATGGCCTTTGTTACCACTTCCAACCTAAGCCGTTGGAAATGACGCTCTGTGTCGAAGGAATGAAGGACCTATAGTCCTTGAAGAAGGTCAGCTGTCCTTTTACCGGGAGAACTTCATTATTTGTGTTGAGGAAGTAAACCTCATCCTCCAAAGCCGTTTCAATGTTCACGACTCCTGGACCCACCCCCATTGTCAGGACAGACTTGGAAGACGACCCTTACTCAGACACAGGGTTGAAGGCCGGGGAACGTGACACCACTTATTAGGGCACAGCGTAGACATTCAGAGGGATGGCAGCATGGGGAGGAGCAAACGACTTCCGATGATAGGTCAGTTTGCAAGACTTCTTGAGTTATGGGCCTCTCCCAGGGGTGAACTTACTCTTCAATGAGATCCCGCACTTCAGGAAAAGGCTCTTGTGTTCTGTGATAGCCTTATCCGTAACTTCCTTCACACCCTTTAAAGAAACAGTTATTTTCCCCAGACGATAGAGGTGATGGAACGTTTCGCTCGTGGCGGATGGTAGCTGTGGCAAATACATGCACTCTACAGGCTTGACGGCCCTGAAAAGAAGCATAAAAGTTCTTCACAAATGTGGCAAGATGAGATTTCACCAGCAAGTAAATGATTGAGGCATCTGCAAAATTCACGATAATTTCATTCCCATGAAGCACTACAAAGACATCGACGCTTACAACCTTTCTCTGGCCTACGACTCAGCCTTAAGAAGGTGTTCGGGAATCCTGGGTAGCTTCTCATGATATTGGCGGACGGCCATATCCTTATCCAGTTTACCATCAGCAAAAGTAAACTGGGCATTGGTCTAGTGGACGCCATTATGTGGTAGGACTAATGAGACTGGATTGTACTCTTCCAAAGCTGGGAGAGGCTTACCCTCATGGATGTCTTTCTCCACTGCTGCGTAGCTCATTGTGGCAAAGGGAAAGACCATATTGTCCGGATCCACGGAGGTGAACAACCTCTTACCGAAGGCGACAATCTGTGTATTGATACACCCCGTTGTCTTCATCTTTTTCACTGCCTGGTATTGGGCCCTTGTGTGTTTCAGGAGGATCGATTCTTTGGGATGGTAACATCCCTCAACAAAACTCCCTCAGTGTCACATAGCAAAAGGGGTAGGCATCAATGTGGAGGATGCCCTCGGAGAGTACGGCGTGCCCGACTTACCTCCAAGGATTTTGCGGCATGCAATAAGGTAGCTAAGAGGGTAAGAGGGCAAGACCTTATCCTTAGTCGACTCCTCTTGCTTCTTCAAGGCCTGGATCTCTTCATGTGAGGCCTTGAACCTCATCAGCGGGAAATACTAGTTCTCCTCCATAAGTACCAGATCTATTGTAGTAACCGAGGGACTCGGGAACTAAGGGGCTCCATGAGCCCAGCAGAAGATCTTGGGGGGAAAAAGGCAGGAACAGCCCCCGTCACGGAAAAAGTTATCGGCACAGTAGACAGGTAGGCCACTGACGTAGTGGTGGCTAAAGTGGTACACACCACTGAATCCTTGATGATCCCCTGACTTACCTTATCCACCTCTGGCAGTGAGAGTCATCCATGGAAGGAAAGGGTTCTTCATCAAACTCTACCGTCTTCTCGAACCCTCTTACCCCGGTGAGAAAGGACCGCGGGAGAACACGCGGTTGTCATCGGAGGTATCATTTAATACCCATCCGGTGTGGAGTTCGTCCTTACAAACACTGTCATCCTGATGATCGCAGTAAAAAACTGGACCTTCCATCCTCCAACACTTCACATGCATCTCCGTCATAGGCACCGTCTGTAAGGAGAAAAGGGTTTAAATGAGTACTAGGTCTTCTAACAGTCACCAAAAGCTGAAGGAAATTGGTTATAAATACTTCATGTTAACCATTAAGGGAATAGGAATCCCCAAATTGTGTGTAATTGCCGTTGGTGAGAAAGGCGGAGATAAAATATGAAATGTCCATTCCCCTATTGAAAGACATGGGATTGGAAAAAAAATAGCCTCCTTAAAGTATGTTGCTATAAGCCCAAAGGGCGGGGACGTAGGGAGTGCTCATGAAAAAAACGGTTGCTCCCATATCTCCGCAGAGAAATGGCCTATTAGAAGGCAACGGTACTGGTAAACTTAATAGTTTAAGCAATCAAAGCACTGATTAATGAGCAAGAGTCTATAGCAACTCAAGGGCTATAACCACAGGTTAATAACCTCAACAAGGGAAGACACGGAATTGGGAACTAGCCTATAGGGTTATCCCCCCTGCATCCAATCCACACCCTCATAGGGAAATGGACAAATTGATAGAAACCAATAACCATATGTAGTGGTTATTTCCATGCAGGGCCTAGAAGACCTTCCATAAAAGAAGTCCCCAGGCCCAGCATACATAAAGAAGGCTCAAAAGTTAAAGGAGTAAGGCCTATATGTCGATCTGTAATTGAATTCCCCTGCAGTCAGTAGAGAACCCATGTTAGTTTGGATAAGACGGTCTTAGATAAAAAGGACAGAAAGGTATGTGTCCTATAGGTACCAGCCTTGCCAGAAGTACTGGCAGCACCAGGGAGTTAACAGCATTGCTGCCAACGTCCTATATGCCCTAAGGCACTGGTACAGACATCCACTCCCATAGACTAGTACCAACCCCGCCGCCAGTAATAGCAATGCCGTTGGAGGCAATAATGACTAAGGGCGGCGGAGATAACAAGCAAGGATTTCTGCAGGAAACAAATTGCCAAAGGTGAAGGCACTGCCGAAAGCAACGACGTATCACCGGTACAGGTATTATAGAAGAGTAAAATGGGTCGATAGTTGGTGACAAACCCGGTAGGTACTGGCACTGCCAAAGGCATGTACCATAGAAGTACCAGCGTTGCCACAAGTACTGGCAGGGCTAGGGGTAACAGCATTGCCACCATCGTTCTATATGTCCTAAGACGCTGCACAGGCAGCCACTGTCATAGACTAGTACTAGCTCAGTCGCCAGTAACGGGAACGCCGTCAGTGGCAAAGGTGCCTAGGGCGGCGGAGGTA